>NW_027254770.1:0-55014 GCF_044704955.1 Pristiophorus japonicus
GAGAGGACACACAGAGAGAGAGAGAGAGAGGGGGGACACAGAGAGAGAGAGAGAGAGAGGGGGGACAGAGAGAGAGAGAGAGAGGGAGGGGGGGGGGAGACAGAGAGAGAGAGAGAGAGGAGGGGGGGGGGGGAGAGAGAGAGAGAGATCCATTGGGAAAGGCGGCTGGAAATATGTGGAGCCGCGGGCCGAGATTGTGGTCCGCTGGGACTGAAGCCAACAAAGTTCTGCAAGAAGTTTAGACGCTGGCTGCAAAAAGTTGCGGAGCAGTTGAGTCTCTCTCTCTCTGGATCTCGATCTGTCTATGTCTCTGTCTCTCTCTCTGTCTCTCTGGATCTGTCTCTGTCTCTGTCTAGTCTCTGTCTGTCTCTCTCTCTCTCTCTGTCTGTCTGTATCTGTCTCCTTTTGCTCCAAAATGGTTGAATGGCACTTACTTGGGGGCTGAAGGCGGAGGTGTGTGTGACAGTGAACAGGAGGACGGAGAGCAGGCTCCAGACACTGCCCCACAAGCTAGCTTCAGCCATGGTCGCTGGGTCTTGCTGACGGATGTGTGGATCAGTTCTCTCTCTCCTTCTCCCTCTCACAACCTGCTGCTTCTCCCCCTTGTGCTCTGTACCAGTTCTCTCCCAACTCCTGGATCTCCGGGACAAGATCTCTCTCTCTCTCTCTCTCTCTCCTGGATTTGCTGTGACACAGAGGGAGGGTGTGTGTGTGTGGGGGGGGGGGGGGGGGAGCAGAGAGAGAGGCGTATCCAATTACGTTGAAATTGGGCGATTTCCCAGAGAATTTCCCTCCCACTTTCTTGGGATACCCATTTCTCAATCTCTTAAAAGGGCAATGTCGCCGTTTGCAGTTTGGGAAATGGTTGCTGCTTTGAGAAGTTTAGCAAATAGGAAATGTTGTCAAACAATAAAGAATTCACTGCTGGGGGCCTCAGCTGGAATATTGTCCAATCCTGAACAATGTGCATTTATGAAAGTTGAATTAAAACATCCCAAGGCGGTTGTCAAACAAAATGTGACACCAAGCACCCTCGGGAGATATTTTAAGGAGCGCCTTAAAAGGAGGAGAGCACGGGCTGGGGTGCCTCTCCGGGCCTAGACCCCTCCCTTCTCCTTTAAGGTGCTCCGTAAAACCGACCTCTGTGCCCAAGATTTTGGTCACCTGCCTGAATTTCTCCTTGTGCAGCTCAGTGTCAAATTGTTTGCCTTTCAATACTCCGGAGAAGCACCTTGCGACGTTTTACTACGTTAGGCGCTGTATAAATACAAGTTTTGTTGTTGTTGAGGCGGAGAGGTTTAGGGAGGGAGTTCCAGAGCTTGGGGCCCAGGCAACAGAAGGCACGGCCACCGATGGTGGAGCGATTATAATCAGGGATGGTCAGGAGGGCAGAGTTAGAGGGGCGCAGAGATCTCGGGGGGGGGGGGGGGGGGGCTAGAGGAGGTTCATCATCACAGGCAGTCCCTCGGAATCGAGGAAGACTTGCCTCCACTCTAACAGTGAGTTCTCAGGTGACTGAACAGTCCAATACAGGAACCACAGTCCCTGTCACAGGTGGGACAGACAGTGGTTGAGGGAAGGGGAGGGTGGGACTGGTTTGCCGCACGCTCCTTCCGCTGCCTGCGCTTGCTTTCTGCACGCTCTCGGCGACGAGACTCGAGGTGCTCAGCGCCCTCCCGGATGCACTTCCTCCACTTAGGGCGGGACTGGTCTTTGGGCCCAGGGACTCCCAGGTGTCGGTGGGGATGTTGCACTTTATCAGGGGAGGGCTTTGAGGGTGGTCCCTTGTAACGTTTCCTCTGCCCACCCTGGGGCTCGCTTGCCGTGAAGGAGTTCCGAGTAGAGCGCTTGCTTTGGGGAGTCTCGTGTCTGGGGGGCCATGCGGACAATGTGGCCCTGCCCAGCGGAGCTGGTCGAGTGTGGTCAGTGCTTCGATGCTGGGGATGTTGGGCCTGGTCGAGGACGCTAACGTTGGTGCGTCTGTCCTCCCGGGGGATTTGCAGGATCTTGCGGAGACAGCGTTGGTGGTATTTCTCCAGCGACTCGAGGTGTCTGCTGTACATGGTCCATGTCTCTGGGCCATACAGGAGGACGGGTATCACTACAGCCCTGTAGACCATGAGCTGGGGGTGAGGTACCTACTGTACATGGTCCATGTCTCTGGGCCATACAGGAGGGCGGGTATCACTACAGCCCTGTCGACAGTGAGCTGGGTGGTGGATTTGAGGGCCTGGTCTTCGAACACTCTCTTCCTCAGGCGACCGAAGGCTACACTGGCGCACTGGAGGCGGTGTTGGATCTCATCGGCGATGTCTGCCCTCGCTGACAGGAGGCTCCCGAGGTATGGGAAATGGTCCACACTGTCCAGGGCCATGGATTGTGATGAGTGGGGTGGGAGGGGGGCGGGGTAGGTTTAGTCGACAAGATGGAGGAGGTCACAGAGATAGGGAGGGGCGAGGCCCTGGAGGGATTTGAACCCACAGCCCTGGAGAGGGTGCAGAGGGAATTGACTGGAATAGTTGCAGGGATCAGGGACTTCAGTTTGGTGGAGAACCTTGGAGTGGCTCGGGTCGTTTGCCTTGGAACAGAGAAGGTTTGATCGAGGGAGATTCGGCAGAGTAGATGTGGGGGGAATGGTTTTCAGGGGCAGGAGGGTCGGTGAGCAGATACACAGAGTTAAGGTCATTGGTAAAAGGCACTGCACAGAGTCAATGGAAACTTTCAAAAGTGAATACTTGAAACATTCTGAAATGCAGGAACAAGCTCCTTCTGTGGTGTACGATTTTACAAAAATATACAAGTCAGTAAAGGAAAAATAAACTAATTTATACCGTCCTGTTTTACTCTCAGGATGTCCTGAAGCACTTCACAGCCAATGAAGCCCTTTATGGAGTGCAGTCATTGCTGTAATGTGGGAAACACAGCAGCCAATTTGTGCACAGCAAGATCCCACACACAGCAATGTGATAACGACCAGATAATCTGTTTACATTTTTTTTTTTTTTAATTAAAATGATGTTGGTTTGAGATATAAATATTGGCCCCAGGACACTGGGGAGAACTCCCCCCTCCCTTTCTTCCAATAGTAGGGGGCGCAGAGGGAGAGAGAGAGAGAGCGAGAGAGAGAGAGACAGACAGAGAGGGAGAGAGAGAGACAGACAGAGAGGGAGAGAGAGAGACAGACAGAGAGGGAGAGAGAGAGACAGACAGAGAGGGAGAGAGAGAGACAGACAGAGAGGGAGAGAGAGAGACAGACAGAGAGGGAGAGAGAGAGAGACACAGAGGGAGAGAGAGAGACACAGAGGGAGAGAGAGAGACACAGAGGGAGAGAGAGAGACACAGAGGGAGAGAGAGAGACACAGAGGGAGAGAGAGAGACACAGAGGGAGAGAGAGACACAGAGGGAGAGAGAGACACAGAGGGAGAGAGAGACACAGAGGGAGAGAGAGACACAGAGGGAGAGAGAGACACAGAGGGAGAGAGAGACACAGAGGGAGAGAGAGAGACAGAGGGAGAGAGAGAGACAGAGGGAGAGAGAGAGACAGAGGGAGAGAGAGAGAGACAGAGGGGGAGAGAGAGACAGAGGGGGAGAGAGAGACAGAGGGAGAGAGAGGGAGAGAGAGAGAGGGAGGGATCTCTTGCATCCACCCAAGAGGACAGACTCGGCCTCGGTTTTAATGTTATCCCGAAAGACTCCAGCACAAGGAGTTCCCTGTGCCAAGTCTGCCACCCAGTGGACACACACGAGGCTGCTGGGGAGAGGGGGGAGAGGGAGGAGAGGGGGGAGAGGGGGGAGAGGGGGGAGAGAACACAAAAGCGAGTGAGTGAACAGACAGAGAAGGTGTAAGTGAGGGTTGGACCACGGCCTGGCTGTGTGTGACCGCCCCTAAATGGCCAAATATCCTGGCCCCGGGCAGATCAGGTTGCCAGGCGAGGATTGAGCGTGTCGGGTGAGGTTGTCAGTGGAACTCGGATCAAAGCAAGTGAGGAAAGCCGAGGGCTGGGGGGAGGTTCGGAGTTAGCGGCAGATCAGAGGCAGTCGAGGGCAGTGAGTTACGTGCACCTCTCCCCCCGCGCGCGACACACGAGAACAAACCACTGATCGTCATCCGTGAGCCCTCGAGTCAGAAACAGGAAGTGTCTGTGTGTGTGTGTGGGCAGGATGAGGATGGGGCGAGAAATGATTCCTCACAGTCCTGGATATGACTAACATTACTCAGCAGGAATCTGCTCACACCACAAGCTCACAGTCCCAATGGCTAAATTTATCATTTACTGAACCGTAAAGCTCCCATCAAACACTCCCAGGGCAGATACAGGGGGTTAGATACAGAGTAAAGCTCCCTCTACACTGTCCCATCAAACACTCCCAGGGCAGGTACAGGGGGTTAGATACAGAGTAAAGCTCCCTCTACACTGTCCCATCAAACACTCCCAGGGCAGGTACAGCACGGGGTTAGATACAGAGTAAAGCTCCCTCTACATTGTCCCGTCAAACACTCCCAGGGCAGGTACAGGGGGTTAGATACAGAGTAAAGCTCCCTCTACACTGTCCCATCAAACACTCCCAGGGCAGGTACAGGGGGTTAGATACAGAGTAAAGCTCTCTCTACACTGTCCATCAAACACTCCCAGGGCAGGTACAGGGGGTTAGATACAGAGTAAAGCTCCCTCTACACTGTCCCATCAAACACTCCCAGGGCAGGTACATGGGGTTAGATACAGAGTAAAGCTCCCTCTGCACTGTCCCATCAAACACTCCCAGGGCAGGTACAGCACGGGGTTAGTTACAGAGTAAAGCTCCCTCTACACTGTCCCATCAAACACTCCCAGGGCAGGTACAGCATGGGGTTAGATACAGAGTAAAGCTCCCTCTACACTGTCCCATCAAACACTCCCAGGGCAGGTACATGGGGTTAGATACAGAGTAAAGCTCCCTCTGCACTGTCCCATCAAACACTCCCAGGGCAGGTACAGCACGGGGTTAGTTACAGAGTAAAGCTCCCTCTACACTGTCCCATCAAACACTCCCAGGGCAGGTACAGCATGGGGTTAGATACAGAGTAAAGCTCCCTCTACACTGTCCCATCAAACACTCCCAGGGCAGGTACATGGGGTTAGATACAGAGTAAAGCTCCCTCTACACTGTCCCATCAAACACTCCCAGGGCAGGTACAGGGGGTTAGATACAGAGTAAAGCTCCCTCTACACTGTCCCATCAAACACTCCCAGGGCAGGTACAGGGGGTTAGATACAGAGTAAAGCTCTCTCTACCGGTGTTGAACCTGGAATATTTGTTAGAATCTTTTTTCACAAATAGCCCGTTCTATTAGGTCTAATTTGAAACTTCCCAGGGCTGGTACAAAAAAAAAACTGCTCGTGGATTTTCCCGGGCGATGATCTTAGAGTCTGACACATTCGCAGTCTTCCTGTGGTTTGCTCAGGATTCGGGAAACGATCGGAGCCAAATCATTGTGGGCAGCTTGTCCCGAAAAAGAATGAGCAAGGAAGGGAGTTCAAGGCGGAACTGATGATCAAAGTGTCAGTGTGTGAGAGGGAGCTGGATTAACATCAGTAGAGATACAGTCAGTAACACAGGGTGCTGGGGGAGAGGGGTTACTGAGTGACAGTGTGAGGGAGCTGGATTAACATCAGTACAGATACAGTCAGTAACACAGTGCGCTGGGGGAGAGGGGTTACTGAGCGACAGTGTGAGGGAGCTGGATTAACATCAGTACAGATACAGTCAGTAACACAGGGCGCTGGGGGAGAGGGGTTACTGAGTGACAGTGTGAGGGAGCTGGATTAACATCAGTACAGATACAGTCAGTAACACAGGGCGCTGGGGGAGAGGGGTTACTGAGTGACAGTGTGAGGGAGCTGGATTAACATCAGTACAGATACAGTCAGTAACACAGGGCGCTGGGGGAGAGGGGTTACTGAGTGACAGTGTGAGGGAGCTGGATTAACATCAGTACAGATACAGTCAGTAACACAGGGTGCTGGGGGAGAGGGGTTACTGAGTGACAGTGTGAGGGAGCTGGATTAACATCAGTACAGATACAGTCAGTAACACAGGGTGCTGGGGGAGAGGGGTTACTGAGTGACAGTGTGAGGTGGCTGGATTAACATCAGTACAGATACAGTCAGTAACACAGGGTGCTGGGGGAGAGGGGTTACTGAGTGACAGTGTGAGGGAGCTGGATTATCATCAGTACAGATACAGTCAGTAACACAGGGTGCTGGGGGAGAGGGGTTACTGAGTGACAGTGTGAGGGAGCTGGATTAACATCAGTACAGATACAGTCAGTAACACAGGGCGCTGGGGGAGAGGGGTTACTGAGTGACAGTGTGAGGGAGCTGGATTAACATCAGTGCAGATACATTCAGTAACACAGGGCGCTGGGGGAGAGGGGTTACTGAGTGACAGTGTGAGGGAGCTGGATTAACATCAGTACAGATACAGTCAGTAACACAGGGCGCTGGGGGAGAGGGGTTACTGAGTGACAGTGTGAGGGAGCTGGATTAATATCAGTAGTACACAGTCAGTAACACAGGGTGCTGGGGGAAGAGGGGTTTCTGAGTGACAGTGTGAGGGAGCTGGATTAACATCAGTCGATGTGGGGCTGGAGAAGGTTACAGAGATAGGGAGGGGGCGAGGGCCATGGTGGGATTTGTTAACAAGGATGAAAATTTTGAAATCGAGGTGTTGCTTAACCGGGAGCCAATGTAGGTCAGTGAGCACAGGGGGTGATGGGTGAGTGGGACTGGGTGTGAGTTAGGACACGGGGTCAGTGAGCACAGGGGGTGATGGGTGAGTGGGACTGGGTGCGAGTTAGGACACGGGGTCAGTGAGCAAGGACACGGGGTCAGTGAGCACAGGGGGTGATGGGTGAGTGGGACTGGGTGCGAGTTAGGACACGGGGTCAGTGAGCAAGGACACGGGGTCAGTGAGCACAGGGGGTGATGGGTGAGTGGGACTGGGTGTGAGTTAGGACACGGGACAAAGGGCACAGGGGGTGATGGGTGAGCGGGACTGGGTGTGAGTTAGGACACGGGGTCAGTGAGCACAGGGGGTGATGGGTGAGTGGGACTGGGTGTGAGTTAGGACACGGGGCAGTGAGCAAGGACACGGGGTCAGTGAGCACAGGGGGTGATGGGTGAGTGGGACTGGGTGTGAGTTAGGACACGGGTCAGTGAGTACAGGGGGTGATGGGTGAGTGGGACTGGGTGCAAGTTAGGACACGGGGCAGTGAGCACAGGGGGTGATGGGTGAGTGGGACTGGGTGCGAGTTAGGACACGGGGCAGCGAGCACAGTGGGTGATGGGTGAGCGAGACTCAGGGCAGTTAGGACACGGGGGCAGCCGAGTTTTGGATCACCTCTAGTTTACGTCGGGTAGAATGTGGGAGGCCGGCCAGGAGTGAGTTGGAATAGTCAAGTCTGGAGGTAACAAAGGCAGGGATGAGGGTTTCAGCAGTGGAAGAGCTGAGGCAGGGGGCGGAGACGGGCGATGTTACGGAGGGGGAAATGGGCGGTCTGAGTTATGCTGTGGGTATGTGGTTGGAAACTGATCTCAGGGTCAGATCTAACAGCGAGGTTGTGAACAGTCTGGTTCAGCCTCAGACAGGAGTTGGGGAGAGGTATGGAGTTCAGTGGCCAGGGAATGGAGATTGTGGCGGGACTGAAAACAATGGGACAGGTCTTCCCAAATATTCAATGGGAGAAAATTGCTGCTGATCGAGAGCTGGATGTGGGACAAGCAGTCCGACAATTTCGAGACCGAGGAGGGTCGGGAGAAGTGGGGGTGAGGTAGAGCTGGGTGTCTCAGTGTACATGTGGAAACTGACTATGTGTTTCCGGATGATGTCACCGAGGGACAACATGTAGATGGGGAATAGGAGGGGCCAAGGATAGATCCTGGGGGAACACCAGAGGTAACGGTGTGGGGCGGGAAGAGAAGCCATTACAGGTGCGGCACTCCCTCAGTACTGCCCCTCCGACAGTGCGGTGCTCCCTCAGTACTGCCCCTCCGACAGTGCGGCGCTCCCTCAGTACTGCCCCTCCGACAGTGCGGTGCTCCCTCAGTACTGCCCCTCCGACAGTGCGGCGCTCCCTCAGTACTGCCCCTCCGACAGTACGGCACTCCCTCAGTACTGCCCCTCCGACAGTGCGGCGCTCCCTCAGTACTGCCCCTCCGACAGTACGGCACTCCCTCAGTACTGCCCCTCCGACAGTACGGCACTCCCTCAGTACTGCCCCTCCGACAGTGCGACACTTCCTCAGTACTGCCCCTCCGACAGTACGGCACTCCCTCAGTACTGCCCCTCCGACAGTGCGGCACTCTCTCAGTACTGCCTCTCCGACAGTGCGGCGCTCCCTCAGTACTGCCCCTCCGACAGTGCGGCACTCCCTCAGTACTGCCTCTCCGACAGTGCGGCGCTCCCTCAGTACTGCCCCTCCGACAGTGCGGCGCTCCCTCAGTACTGCCCCTCCGACAGTGCGGAGCTCCCTCAGTACTGCCCCTCCGACAGTGTGGCACTCCCTCAGTACTGCCCCTCCGACAGTGCGGCGCTCCCTCAGTACTGCCCCTCCGACAGTGCGGCGCTCCCTCAGTCCTGCGCTCCCTCAGTACTGCCCCTCCGACAGTGCGGTGCTCCCTCAGTACTGCCCCTCCGACAGTACGGCGCTCCCTCAGTACTGCCCCTCCGACAGTGCGGCGCTCCCTCAGTACTGCCCCTCCGACAGTGCGGCACTCCCTCAGTACTGCCCCTCCGACAGTGCGGCGCTCCCTCAGTACTGCCCCTCCGACAGTGCGGCACTCCCTCAGTACTGCACTGTGGAGTGTTGGCCTGGATTATGGGTCTGGAGTGGGATTCGAACCCACAACCTGGTCGCCCAGACGCTCTGAACGGTCTGAGACGATCCACAGAGCACAACCAATCGCATCAATCGCCGACAGAATATTTATTGATTAGTCATTTAATTAAAAGCAGACCAGTGATGTGACAGCCGGGACCCAGCACTCCTGTCGTCGATCCGGCAGGAGGTGAGTTATTGCACACACCAACAATCGACCGCTGTCGTCATCAGCCAGGCATGACCCAGTGCTGCAGGGGCTTCCAGCATTTCTTACGCTTCAGTTATCTCCAGCTCCCGATTCCAGATCGGAGTGTTCCTCAACTGCAAGTGAACAGAAATAGCCGTCAAAGTGCAGCAAGCTGGTCCCAGAGAGCAGCCAAAGCTCACACATCCCGTTAGCCGCAAATACCCGGGGAGCGAACGCCCGGGGAGCGAACGCCCCACGAGTTGCTCCCCCCCTCCTCCGGAGATGCCAGGAATTAAAGATTCATCTCCAGAATACTGCGGCGGGGACCCATGGACACCAAGGGTGTCATGTATTCAACCAGCATTGTAACCCATGTATAAACTGACCGAAGTTGTACACCGTGAGAACAATGACCACTAGGTGGGAGACACTCCGAACCTGGACCTTCAGGTATAAAAGGGGAAGCTCCACCCACCTTCATCACTTGAGTGCTAAGGAATAAAGGACAGGTCACAGACTGACCTTCTCTCAAGCATGGGCCTCGTGTGCATTTATACTATATAGTAAGGACCTATCAATGGCGACGAGAAACTGGGATTTAAACCACGCGAGCTTGGCCACTAGCAGAACAGACGAGAGGTACTGTGTTAAGGAATGGTTGGGACAGAGATTCAACATTGTTAAAGCAGCACACAGTTCTCCAGGCAGACAAGGGCAGTCGGGCATGCCCCGACATGTAGTCGAACCCAGAGGGGGAGTTCGACAGAGACAATGGCAAGCTGAACAGCGATTCACGCCATTGCAAGGGCCAATGCGGCCAGTAATGGGGCCATCAACACCTGTTAATGGTGCATTCAAGGACAGTCACAGGGGCAGTCAGGGACGATCGACTGGCAAGGGACCTTTTATTTCCAACAACAGCTCATGCTGGAGGCGTGGAGGCACACACTCAGCCGGAGTTTGCAGAGATGAGCAAAATACCTGCAGAAATTGCAGAAATGGACACTGGGGGAAATCGCTGGAAGCTGAAGTTCAGCGAGTTCGTGTGGAGCATGTATACAGTTCATACACCAGGATGACACCGATAATAATAAAAGTTCTCCTCAATGGCATCCCAGTATCGATGGAGCTAGACACGGGGGCCAGCCAGTCCCTGATGGGTATCAAACAGTTCGAAAAGTTGTGGGCATCCAAGGCCAGGAGGCCAAAACTATCGCCGATTGATGCACAGCTACGGACTTACACAAAGCAGATCATTCCGGTGCTAGGCAGCGCCACTGTAGTCATGACCCACAAAGATTCGGAGAACAGGTTGCCACTCTGGATTGTCCCAGGGGACGGTCCCACACGACTGGGGAGGAGTTGGCTTGCTGTCATGAACTGGAAATGGGGCGATGTCAATGCAATTTCCTCTGTGGAGCGAGTATCATGCTCACAGATCCTGGACAAATTTGACTCATTATTTCAACCTGGCATCGGCACTTTCATGGGGATGGGGGCCAAGGTAGTGACTCACATAAACCCGGACGCCAGGCCAGTACACCACAAGGCCAGAGCGGTGCCGTACGTGATGCGGGAAAAGATAGAAGGCGAATTGGACCGCCTGCTGAGGGAAGGCATCATCTCGCCAGTCGAATTCAGTGACTGGGCGAGCCCGATTGTGCCGGTGCTCAAGGCGGATGGGTTGGTCAGGATCTGTGGCGATTACAAGGCCACCATCAATCGGGTGTCACTCCAAGACCAGTACCCGCTACCGAGAGCGGAGGACCTCTTTGCGACACTATCCGGTGGCAAACTTTTTTCAAAATTGGACCTGACCTCAGCTTACATGACCCAGGAGCTGGTGAGTGAGTCAAAGAAGCTGACCACCATCACGACACACAAGGGGTTGTTTGAGTACAACAGATGTCCGTTCGGGATGCAATCGGCTGCCGCGATCTTCCAATGAAATATGGAAAGCCTCCTCAAGTCGATTCCAAGGATGGTGGTTTTTCAGGACGACATCCTCATCACGGGTTACGATACTGAAGAACACCTCCACAACCTGGAGGAGGTGCTACGCAGACTGGACCGGGTAGGTCTGCGACTGAAAAAGGCGAAGTGCGTCTTCCCAGCTCCAGAGGTAGAATTCCTGGGGATGAGGGTAGCAGCAGACGGGATCAGCCCTACTGCGTCCAAAACGGAAGCGATCCAGAGAGCACCCAGACCCCGTAACACGACGGAGCTGCGTTCGTTCCTGGGGCTCCTGAACTATTTTGGTAACTTTCTTCCCAAATTGAGCACGCTGTTAGAGCCGCTACACATGCTCCTACGCAAAGGTCGCGAATGGGTCTGAGGGGACAGCCAGGAAAGGGCTTTTAATAGAGCACGCAATTTGTTATGTTCCAACAATCTGTTAACGCTATACGACCCATGTAAGAAACTTGTGTTAACGTGCGATGCGTCGTCCTATGGTGTCGGGTGTGTGTTGCAGCATGTCAATGTCAAGGGTCAGTTACAGCCGGTAGCTTATGCCTCCAGAAGTCTGTCCCAGGCAGAAAGGGGCTACGGGATGGTAGAAAAGGAGGCGCTCGCATGTGTATATGCGGTAAAGAAAATGCACCAGTACCTGTTTGGCAGGAAATTTGAGCTGGAGACAGATCACAAACCCCTAACGTCCCTTTTGGCTGACAACAAGGCCATAAATGCAAACGCATCGGCCTGCATACAGAGGTGGGCACTCACGTTAGCTGCCTATGACTACACAATTCGGCACAGACCGGGCACCGAAAACTGCGCCGATGCACTCAGCAGGCTCCCACTAGCCACCACTGAGGGGGCTACCGAGCATGGTGCTGAGATGGTCATGGCTGTTGAAGCTTTCGGAAGCGAAGGCTCACCCGTGACAGCCCGTCAGATTAAAGTCTGGACAAATAGAGACCACTATTGTCTCTAGTCAAGAAATGTGTCCTGAATGGGGACTGGGCAGCCACGTACAGGGCATGCCCTGAGAAATTTAAACCATTTCACAGGCGCAGGGATGAACTCTCGATTCAGGCCGATTGCCTACTGTGGAGAAACCGAGTAGTCATGCCCCAGATGGGCAGAGAGGTGTTCATCAGAGAACTCCACAATGGGCACCTGGGCATTGTCACGATGAAGGCAATTGCCAGGTCACACGTTTGGTGGCCAGGGATAGACGCAGATCTGGAACTTTGTGTTCGCAGGTGCAACACGTGTGCCCAGCTGGGCAATGCGCCCAGGGAAGCCCCCCTTAGCCCCTGGCCATGGCCCGCCAAGCCTTGGTCACGCATCCATGTGGACTACGCAGGTCCTTTCATGGGGAAAATGTTTTTGGTTGTAGTAGACGCCTACTCCAAATGGATCGAGTGTGACATTTTAAATTCAAGCACATCCTCTGCCACGGTAGAAAGTCTACGGGCAATGTTCGCCGCCCACGGTCTACCGGACATCTTGGTCAGCGACAATGGCCCGTGCTTCACAAGCACTGAGTTCCAGGACTTCATGGCAGGCAATGGAATTAACCATGTTAGAACGGCACCGTTCAAGCCGGCCTCAAACGGCCAGGCAGAACGAGCAGTGCAGATAATCAAACAGGGGATGCTCAGAATCCAAGGGGGTTCCCTACAAAGCCGCTTATCACGCCTCCTGTTGGCCTATAGATCCCGACCACATTCACTCACAGGGGTTCCACCCGCAGAGCTGCTAATGAAAAGGATGCTCAAAACCAGGTTATCCCTTATACACCCCACCATGAAAGAAATTGTCGCGAGCAGGCGCCAGTCACAATATCACTACCATGACAGGAATGCGAGGGCGCGATGTATTGATGTCAATGACCCTGTTTTTGTCCTCAACTACGCTGCAGGGCCCAAATGGCTCACAGGCACTGTGGTTGCCAAAGAGGGAAATAGGATTCTGGTAGTTAAACTTACCAATGGACAAATCTGCCGCAAACATGTGGATCAAACAAAAAGGAGGTTCAGCAACCCCATAGAAGAAGCAGAGGAAGAACACGATATAGAGTTCACTCCACCACAGGTGACCGAACACAGGAACCAAAGGGAGGAGAGCCCAGTCACTGTGGGCAGTCCGGACAGGCCTGAGGCACTGCAAACAGCAGACACTCAGGCCAGCGCCCAACAACCGGAGCCCCAACTCAGGCGTTCTACAAGGGAGCGTAAACCACCAGAGAGACTCAACCTGTGATCCCAATAAGACTTTGGGGGGGGGGGGGGGGGGAGGTGATGTCATGTATTCAACCAGCATTGTAACCCATGTATAAACTGACCGAAGTTGTACACCGTGAGAACACTGACCACTAGGTGGGAGACACTCCTAACCTGGACCTTCAGGTATAAAAGGGGAAGCTCCACCCACCTTCATCACTCGAGTGCTAAGGAATAAAGGACAGGTCACAGACTGACCTTCTCTCAAGCATGGGCCCCGTGTGTATAGTAAGGACGTATCGGAGGGATTGACCAATTACCTTTCCCAGTTCTGGAACTTCCCAACAGACTCTCCCCACCCAGCACTGGTCCAGCTGGAAGGGAAAGACACAACAGCGGGAGATACTTACGGTACAGATACAGCCCGCTGATATAAACTGGTCCAGAGCCAGCCTGAAGGGTGAATGTGACTGGGAGAGTGCAGTCTATCCCATCAATGCTCACCTGCAACAGAGGGACACAGCATCGGAACACCAGCACACACCGTCCCCGAACCCTGGGAAAGACCACATTCTTCACCAACCCTCCAATTCATCGCCCAATCCCAGCCATCTTGTCTCTCCCCCAAACCACGGGGTTAGATACAGAGTAAAGCTCCCTCTACACTGTCCCATCAAACACTCCCAGGGCAGGTACAGCATGGGGTTAGATACAGGGTAAAGCTCCCTCTACACTGTAATTCTGACCAGAATAGCTCCCAAAAATCAATATTCAATCTGTCTCTCATCTACAGTCCAATTTCATATGAAATTATAACTTGGTGCCTATTTTCCAAATTTTGCTGCATCATATTCCTTGCACATGACAGGCAGAGAGAGGGGGAAGAGACCCTTTATGACCCTCTGTCTGGACTGGATTGACCCCAGGACGCAGAGGGTCAAATGTTAGGGCTTGGGTGTGACCATACCCAAAGTATTGTGCACAGTGTCGGTCTCCTTACCCAAGGAGGGAGATACTGGTCATTGAGTACAGCGAAGGTTCACCAGACTGATTCCTGGGGTAGGGCGATTGTCCTATGAGGAGAGATTGAGTAAAATGGGCCGATATTGTCTTTAGTTTCAAGAAATGAGAGACGATCTTATTAAAACATATAAAATTCTGGGAAGTTTGACAGGGTAGGTGCAGGGAGGATGTTTCCCCGGGCTGGGGAGTCTGGAACACGGGATCACACAGTCTCAGAATAAGGGGCCCCCCATTTAAAACTGAGATGAGGAGGAATTTCTTCTCTCAGAGGGTTGTAAATCTGTGGAATTCTCTGCCCCAGAGAGCTGTGGAGGCTGGGTCATTGAATATATTTAAGGTGGAGATTGACAGATTTTTGAGCGATAAGGGAGTGAAGGGTTATGGGGAGCGGGCGGGGAAGTGGAGCTGAGTCCATGATCGGATCAGCCATGGTCATATTAAATGGCGGAGCAGGCTCGAGGGGCCGAATGGCCAACTCCTGCTCCTATTTCTGATGTTTGTGTCTGATCCAATCCCTTATCAGAGGGAGTAACCCTTTATCTCCCCACCCCCCACCACACCGGTCTGGGGCGGCCGGATTTGACCCCAGAACCCAGAGGGGGAAAGGTCACACAAGGCATTCCATCGGTGTGAAGTCTCGAGAGATCTTGCGATGGGCAACGCAGGAGGGGCAGAATCACGGACACTCGCTGACCATGGGTAAGGCCAGAGGGCCCAGTCTCTGGGACAGACACTGACCCTGGGTGAGGCCAGGGATCTCTGGGACAGACACTGACCATGGGTAAGGCCAGGGATCTCTGGGACAGACACTGACCCTGGGTGAGGCCGGAGGGCCCAGTCTCTGGGACAGACACTGACCCTGGGTGAGGCCAGAGATCTCTGGGACAGACACTGACCATGGGTAAGGCCAGAGATCTCTGGGACAGACACTGACCATGGGCGAGGCCGGGGACCTCTGGGACAGACACTGACCATGGGTGAGGCCAGGGATCTCTGGGACAGACACTGACCATGGGTAAGGCCAGGGATCTCTGGGACAGATACTGACCATGGGCGAGGCCAGGGATCTCTGGGACAGACACTGACCATGGGCGAGGCCAGGGATCTCTGGGACAGACACTGACCCTGGGCAAGGCCAAGGATCTCTGGGACAGACACTGACCCTGGGCAAGGCCGGGGACCTCTGGGACAGACACTGACCATGGGCGAGGCCAGGGATCTCTGGGACAGACACTGACCCTGGGTAAGGCCAGGGACCTCTGGGACAGACACTGACCATGGGTAAGGCCAGGGATCTCTGGGACAGACATTGACCCTGGGTGAGGCCAGAGATCTCTGGGACAGACACTGACCATGGGTAAGGCCAGGGATCTCTGGGACAGACACTGACCATGGGCGAGGCCGGGGACCTCTGGGACAGACACTGACCATGGGCGAGGCCAGGGATCTCTGGGACAGACACTGACCCTGGGTAAGGCCAGGGATCTCTGGGACAGATACTGACCATGGGCGAGGCCAGGGATCTCTGGGACAGACACTGACCCCGGGTAAGGCCAGGGATCTCTGGGACAGACACTGACCATGGGTAAGGCCGGGGATCTCTGGGACAGATACTGACCATGGGTGAGGCCAGGGATCTCTGGGACAGACACTGACCCCAGGTAAGGCTGGGGATCTCTGGGACAGACACTGACCATGGGTAAGGCCAGGGATCTCTGGGACAGATACTGACCATGGACGAGGCCAGGGATCTCTGGGACAGACAGTGACCATGGGTAAGGCCAGGGATCTCTGGGACAGATACTGACCATGGGTAAGGCCAGGGATCTCTGGGACAGACACTGACCCCGGGTAAGGCCGGGGATCTCTGGGACAGACACTGAGCATGGGTAAGGCCAGGGATCTCTGGGACAGACACTGACCCTGGGTAAGGCCAGGGATCTCTGGGACAGACACTGACCCCGGGTAAGGCCAGGGATCTCTGGGACAGACACTGACCCCGGGTAAGGCCGGGGTTCTCTGGCACAGACACTGACCATGTGTAAGGCCGGAGATCTCTGGGACAGACACTGACCCCGGGTAAGGCCAGGGATCTCGGACAGACACTGACCATGTGTAAGGCCAGGGATCTCTGGGACGGACACTGACCATGGGTAAGGCCGGAGGGCCCAGTCTCTGGGACAGACACTGACCATGGGTAAGACAGAGCGCTGTAGTGATGCAATCGGGATCGGCCTGTCCCCGCTGGAGTTTTTGGAATGGAGAGTCACGATGTTCAACTCCTCCTTGGAATCCACTCCCAGACACACCTAGGGGGAAGGAGAGAACAAGTTCACCCATCGTCTGCACACTCCGTGACTCTCGCTGCCCGAGAGTCCGAGTCGAAAATCTAACAAATAACAACCCAAGAAATAGGAGCAGGAGCCGGCCATTCGGCCCCTCGAGCCTGCTCCGCCATTTAATACGATCATGGCTGATCTGATCATAGACTCAGCTCCACTTCCCCGCCCGCTCCCCATAACCCTTCACTCCCTTATCGCTCAAAAATCTGTCTATCTCCACCTTAAATATATTCAATGACCCAGCCTCCACAGAGAGTCGGGATAAATGGGTCCTTTTCGGGTTGGAAATCGGTGGTTAGTGGTGTGCCACAGGGATCAGTGCTGGGACCACAACTGTTTACAATATACATAGATGACTAGAAGAGGGGACAGAGTGTAGTGTAACAAAATTTGCAGATGACACAAAGATTAGTGGGAAAGCGGGTTGTGTAGAGGACACAGAGAGGCTGCAAAGAGATTTGGATAGGTTAAGCGAATGGGCTAAGGTTTGGTAGATGGAATACAATGTCGGAAAGTGTGAGGTCATCCACCTTGGGAAAAAAAAACAGTAAAAGGGAATATTATTTGAATGGGGAGAAATTACAACATGCTGAGGTGCAGAGGGACCTGGGGGTCCTTGTGCATGAAACTCTTTTTGGAGTTTATCTGAAAACATAAAACATTAATCCGTGCCACCTCCCAAAAAGTTAGTTTGCAGGTGCAGCAGGTAATCAGGAAGGCGAATGGAATGTTGGCCTTCATTGCGAGAGGGATGGAGTACAAAAGCAGGGAGGTCCTGCTGCAACTGTACAGGGTATTGGTGAGGCCGCACCTGGAGTACTGCATGCAGTTTTGGTCACCTTACTTAAGGAAGGATATACTAGCTTTGGAGGGGGTACAGAGACGATTCACTCGGCTGATTCCGGAGATGAGGGGGTTACCTTATGATGATAGATTGAGTAGACTGGGTTTTTACTCGTTGGAATTCAGAAGGATGAGGGGTGATCTTATAGAAACATTTAAAATAATGAAAGGGATAGACAAGATAGAGGCAGAGAGGTTGTTTCCACTGGTCGGGGAGACTAGAACTAGGGGGCACAGCCTCAAAATACGTGGGAGCCCATTTAAAACCGAGTTGAGAAGGAATTTCTTCTCCCAGAGGGTTGTGAATCTGTGGAATTCTCTGCCCAAGGAAGCAGTTGAGGCTAGCTCATTGAATGTATTCAAGTCACAGATCGATAGATTTTTAACCAATAAGGGAATTAAGGGTTATGGGGAGCGGGCGGGTAAGTGGAGCTGAGTCCACGGCCAGATCAGCCATGATCTTGTTGAATGGCGGAGCAGTCTCGAGAGGCGAGATGGCCTGTTCCATGTTCTTATGTTCTGTTCTTACAGCTCTCTGGGGCAGAGAATTCCACAGATTTACAACCCTTTGAGAGAAGAAATTCCTCCTCATCTCAGTTTTAAATGGATGGCCCCTTATTCTGAGACCATGCCCCCTAGTTCTAGTCTCCCCCACCTGTGGGAACATCCTCTCTGCATCCACCTTGTCGAGCCCCCTCATAATCTTATATGTTTCGATAAGATCACCTCTCATTCTTCTGAACTCCAATGACTAGAGGCCCAACCTCCTCAACCTTTCCTCATAAAACTCCCCTTCACCCCAGGTCGAGGCAGTTCGAACACACGGGAGGAGGGGCCATTCAGCCCATCGTGTCCATGCTAACTCTTTGCTATTGCAATCCCAAACTAATCCCACTGCCCCGCTCTCTCCCCATAGCCCTGTATCAATCCCAAACTAATCCCACTGCCCCGCTGTCTCCCCATAGCCCTGTATCAATCCCCAAACTAATCCCACTGCCCCGCTCTCTCCCCATAGCCCTGTATCAATCCCAAACTAATCCCACTGCCCCACTCTCTCCCCATAGCCCTGTATCAATCCCCAAACTAATCCCACTGCCCCGCTCTCTCCCCATAGCCCTGTATCAATCCCCAAACTAATCCCACTGCCCCGCTCTCTCCCCATAGCCCTGTATCAATCCCCAAACTAATCCCACTGCCCCGCTCTCTCCCCATAGTCCTGTATCAATCCCCAAACTAATCCCACTGCCCCACTCTCTCCCCATAGCCCTGTATCAATCCCCAAACTAATCCCACTGCCCCACTCTCTCCCCATAGCCCTGTATCAATCCCCAAACTAATCCCACTGCCCCACTCTCTCCCCATAGCCCTGTATCAATCCCAAACTAATCCCACTGCCCCGCCCGAGTGGATGACCTGAGTCTTCTCTGTCCGAGGCTGGATTTGACCCCAGCTGTCAGGTCAATGTCTGACCCCATCAGAGAGGAACTCCTTGGTCTCTCTCTGCTGGAGACTGGATTCGACACTCGGCCCCAGAGGTTCAAAGGTCACAGTCTGACCCCCATTCACCATCAAACGACCTTCAGCCGACACACCCCCGGGTCGATCAGTCCCGGAGTTAGCACGTGGGATCGTTACCGTGCCAATCACCAGCTGGTGCTCCAACAGGTCATCTTCGATCTCGAGCGTGACGGTCTTCTGCTTAGTGTTCAGCTCACAGCCTGAGGGGGAGAAAGGGCAAAGGTCACAAGAAATAGGAGCAGGAGTTGGCCATTCGGCCACTCGAGCCTGCTCCACCATTCAATACCATCATGGCTGATCCGATCATGGACTCAGCTGCACTTCCCCGCCCGCTCCCCATAACCCTTCACTCCCTTATCGCTCAAAAATCTGTCTATCTCCACCTTAAATATATTCAATGACCCAGCCTCCACAGCTCTCTGGGGCAGAGAATTCCACAGATTTACAACCCTCTGAGAGAAGAAATTCCTCCTCATCTCAGTTTTAAATGGGCATTCATAATAAGGTGGATGAATTAACTGCGCAGATAGCTGTTAATGGAAATGATGTAATTGGGATCACGGAGACATGACTCCAGGGTGACCAAGGCTGGGAACTCAACATCCAGTGGTATTCAATATTCAGGAAGGATAGACAGAAAGGAAAAGGAGGTGGGGTAGCGTTGCTGGTTAAAGAGGAAATTAATGCAATAGTAAGGAAGGACATTAGCCTGGATGATGTGGAATCTGTATGGGTTGAGCTGCGGAATACCAAAGGGCAGAAAACGCTAGTGGGAGTTGTATACAGACCACCAAACAGTAGTAGTGAGGTTGGTGTCAGCATCAACAAGAAATAAGGGATGTGTGCAATAAAGATACAGCAGTTATCATGGGTGACTTTAATCTACATATTGATTGGGCTAACCAAACTGGTAGCAATACTGTGGAGGAGAATTTCCTGGAGTGTATTCAGGATGGTTTTCCAGACCAATATGTAGAGGAACCAACTAGAGAGCTGACCATCCTAGACTGGGTGATGTGTAATGAGAAAGGACTAATTAGCAATCTTGTTGTGCGAGGCCCCTTGGGGAAGAGTGACTATAATATGGTAGAATTATTCATTAAGATGGAAAGTGACACAGTTAATGCAGAGACAACGTCCCTGAACTTAAGGAAAGTAACTTCGATGGTTTGAGACGTGAATTGGCTGGAATAGACTGGCAAATGATACTTAAAGCGTTGATGGTGGATAGACAATGGCAAACATTGAAATATCACATGGATGGACCACAACAATTGTACATCGTTGTCTGGAGTAAAAATAAAACGGGGAAGGTGGCTCAACCATGGCTAACAAGGGAAATTAAGGAAAGTGTTAAATCCAAGGAAGAGGCATATAAATTGGCCAGAAAAAGCAGCAAACCTGAGGACTGGGAGAATTTTAGAATTCAGCACAGGAGGACAAAGGGTTTAATTAGGAGGGGAAATATAGAGTATGAGAGGAAACTTGCAGGGAACATAAAAACTGACTGCAAAAGCTTCTATAGATATGTGAAGAGAAAAAGATTAGTGAAGACAAATGTAGGTCCCTTGCAGTCAGATTCAGGTGAATTTATAATGGGGAACAAAGAAATGGCAGACAATTGAATAAATACTTTGGTTCTGTCTTCACGAAGGAAGACACAAATAACCTCCCGAAAATACTAGGGGACTGAGGGTCTAGCGAGAAGGGGGCACAGAGGGAAATCCTTTTTAGTCAGGAAATTGTGTTAGGGAAATTGAAGGGACTGAAGGCTGATAAATCCCCAGGGCATGACAAATCTTCTGTAGTTTTTTGAAGATGTAACTCGTAGAGTGGACAAGGGAAAACCAGTGGATGTGGTGTATTTGGACTTTCAAAAGGCTTTTGACAAGGTTCCACACAAGAGATTGGTGTGCAAATTTAAAGCACATGGTATTGGGGGTAATGTACTGATAGAGAACTGTTTGGCAGACAGGAAGCAAAGAATGGGAATAAACGGGTCCTTTTCAGAATGGCAGGCAGTGACTAGTGGAGTGCCGCAGGGCTCAGTGCTGGGACCCCAGCTATTTACAATATACATTAATGATTTAGACGAAGGAATTGAATGTAATATCTCCAAGTTTGCAGATGGCACTAAGCTGGGTGGCGGTGTGAGCTGTGAGGAGGATGCCAAGAGGCTGCAGGGTGACTTGGACAGGTTAGGTGAGTGGGCAAATGCATGGCAGATGCAGTATAACGTGGATAAATGTGAGGTTATCCACTTTGGTTGCAAAAACAGGAAGGCAGATCATCTGAATGGTGACAAATTAGGAAAAGGGGAGGTGCAACATGACCTGGGTGTCATGGTACATCAGTCATTGAAGGTTGGCATGCAGGTACAGCAGACGGTGAAGGCGGCAAATGGTATGTTGGCCTTCATAGCGAAAGGATTTGAGTATAGGAGCAGGGAGGTCTTACTGCAATTGTACAGGGCCTTGGTGAGACCACACCTGGAATATTGCGTTCAGTTTTGGTCTCCTAACCTGAGGAAGGACATTCTTGCTATTGAGGGAGTGCAGCGAAGGTTCACCAGACTGATTCCCGGGATGGCAGGACTGACATATGAAGAAAGATTGGAATGACTAGGCTTATTTTCACTGGAATTTAGAAGAATCAGAAGGGATCTCATAGAAACATATAAGATTCTGACAGGACTGGACAGGTTAGATGCAGGAAGAATGTTCCTGATGTTGGGGAAGTCCAGAACCAGAGGACACAGTCTAAGGATAAGGGGTAAACCATTTAGGACCGAGATGAGGAGAAACTTCTTCAGAGTTGTTAACCTGTGGAATTCTCTACCACAGAGTTGTTGAGACCAGTTCGTTAGATATATTCAAAAGGGAGTTAGATGTGGCCCTTACGGCTAAAGGGATCAAGGGGTATGGAGAGAAAGCAGGAATGGGTTACTGAAGTTGCATGATCAGCCATGATCATATTGAATGGTGGTGCAGGCTCGAAGGGCCAAATGGCCTACTCCTGCATCTATTTTCTATGTTTCTAAGATTATGTCCTCTAGTTCTAGTCTCCCCCATCAGTGGGAACATCCTCTCTGCATCCACCTTGTCAAGCCCCCTCATAATCTTATACGTTTCGATAAGATCACCTCTCATTCTTCTGAACTCCAATGAGAAGAGGCCCAACCTCCTCAACCTTTCCTCATAAGTCAACCCCCTCATCTCTGGAATCAACCGAGTGAACCTCCTCTGAACTGCCTCCAAAGCAAGTATATCCTTTCGTAAATACGGAGACCAAAACTGTACGCAGTACTCCAGGTGTGGCCTCACCAATACCCTGTATAACTGTAGCAAGACTTCCCTGCTTTTATACTCCATCCCCTTTGCAATAAAGGCCAAGATACCATTGGCCTTCCTGATCACTTGCTGTACCTGCATACTAACCTTTTGTGTTTCATGCACAAGTACCCCCAGGTCCCGCTGTACTGCGGCACTTTGCAATCTTTCTCCATTTAAATAATAACTTGCTCTTTGATTTTTTCTGCCAAAGTGCGTAACCTCACACTTTCCAATATTATACTCCATCTGACAAATGTTTGCCCACTCACTTAGCCTGTCTATGTCCTTTTGCAGGGTTTTTTGTGTCCTCCTCACATATTGCTTTTCCTTCCATCTTTGTATCATCAGCAAACTTGGCTACGTTACACTCAGTCCCTTCTTCCAAGTGGTTAATATAGATTGTAAATAGTTGGGGTCACAGCATGTTCGAAGGATCGTCAAATGAAGCCATGTGGGTTGAATTGAAGAACAAAAGAGGGGCGATCACACTGCTGGGAGTGTACTGTAGACCCCCCCCCCCAAACAGTCAGAGGGAGATAGGAGAACAAATATGTGGGCAAATTTCTGAGAAGTGGAAAAAACTATAGGGCAGTAATAATGGGAGATTTCAACCACCCTAATATTAACGGGGATAGAATTAGGGTGAACGGTATCGAGGCTGTGGAATCCCTAAACTGCATTCAGGAGAACATTTTTAGCCAGTATGTAGCAAACCCAACAAGGGAGGGGGCAGTTCTGGACTTAGTTTTAGAGAATGAAGCTGGGCAGGTGGAAGGGGTATCAATGGGAGAGCATTTAGGTGCTAGTGATCATAATTCAGTTAGATTTAGGGTAGTTATGGAAAAGGTCAAGGTTAGACCAGGAATAAAAGTTCTCAATTGGGGAAAAGCCAACTTTGCTGAGCTGAGAGGTGATTTGGCCAAAGTGGACTGGAAACAGCTACTTGATGGTAAATGAGTGTCAGAGCAGGGGGAACTATTCAAGGGGGAGATCCGGAGGGTTCAGAGCAAGTATGTGCCCTAAAGAAAAAGGGTGGGACTAACAAATCTAGAGCCCCCTGGATGTCAAGGGGCTTACAGGGTAGGATAAAGTTAAAAAAGGGAGGTTTATAACAGATACCGGGGGCTAAATACTGCAGAAACCCTGGAGTACAGAAAGTGCAGGGGTACAATTAAAAAGGAAATCAGGAAAGCAAAGCAAGAGCATGAAAAAATGTTGGCGTAAAATCAAGGTAAACCCAAAGATGTTTTATAAATACATTGAGTGTAAGAGGATAACTAAAGAAAGAGGCCTATTAAAGACCATGAGGGTAATCTGTGTGTGGAGGCAGAAGATGTGGGGATGGTTTTAATGAATACTTTGCGTCTGTTTTCACAAAAGGAGAGGGGCGATACAGACATTGCAATCAGGGAGGAGGAATGTGATATTCTGGATGAAATAAACAGTTAGAGAAGAAGTATTGAGGGGTTTAGCAGCTTTGAAAGTGGATCAATCCCCAGGCCTGGATGAAATGTATCCCAGGCTGTTAAGAGAAGCAAAAGAGGAAATAGCAGAGGCTCTGACCATCATTTTCCAATCCTCACTGGCTACAGGTGTGGTGCCGGAGGACTGGAGCACTGTGAATGTTGTACCTTTGTTTAAAAAGGGAGAAAGGGATAGACCGAGTAATTACAGGCCCTTCAGCCTAACCTCAGTGTTGGGAAAATTATTGGAAAAAGTCCTGAGGGACAGGATAAATCTTCATCTGGAAAGACATGGATCAATCAAGGACAGTCAGCATGGATTTGTGAAGGGAAGATCGTGTCTGACGAACTTGATGGAATTTTGAGAGGAGGTAACCAGGAGGGTCGATGAGGGCAGTGTGTATGATGTAGTGTATATAGATTTTAGAAAAGCTTTTGATAAGGTCCCACATGGCAGACTGGTCACGAAGGTTAAAGCCCATGGGATCCAGGGCAAAGTGGCAAGTTGGATCCAAAATTGGCTCAGAGGCAGGAAGCAAAGGGTAATGGTTGATGGGTGTTTCAGTGACTGGAAAGATGTTTCCAGTGGGGTTCCGCAGGGCTCAGTACTGGGTCCCTTGATTGTTGTGGTATATATCAACGATTTAGATTTGAATATAGGGGGTATGATTAAGTAGTTTTCAGATGACACTAAAATTGGCCGTGTGGTTGATAATGAAGAAAGCCACGGACTGCAGGAAGATATCAATGGACTGGTCAGATGGGCAGAGCAGTGGCAAATGGAATTCAATCCAGAGAAGTGTGAGGTGTGCAAATAGATGTTAACAAATATGATGTGATTGGGATTACGGAGACGTGTTCAATTGGTCTGCCATTTCTTTGTTCCCCGTTATGACTTCCCCTGATTCTGACTGCAGGGGACCTATGTTTGTCTTTACTAACCTTTTTCTCTTTACATACCTATAGAAACTTTTGCAATCCGCCTTAATGTTCCCTGCAAGCTTCTTCTCGTACTCCATTTTCCCTGCCCTAATCAAACCCTTTGTCCTTCTCTGCTGAGTTCTAAATTTCTCCCAGTCCCCGGGTTCGCTGCTATTTCTGGCCAATTTGTATGCCACTTCCTTGGCTTTAATACTATCCCTGATTTCCCTAGATAGCCACGGTTGAGCCACCTTCCCTTTTTTATTTTTACGCCAGACAGGAATGTACAATTGTTGTAATTCATCCATGCGGTCTCTAAATGTCTGCCATTGCCCATCCACTGTCAACCCCTTAAGTATCATTCGCCAATCTATCTTAGCCAATTCATGCCTCATACCTTCAAAGTTACCCTTCTTTTAGTTCTGGACCATGGTCTCTGAATTAACTGTTTCATTCTCCATCCTAATGTAGAATTCCACCATATTATGGTCACTCTTCCCCAAGGGGCCTCGCACAATGAGATTGCTAATTAATCCTCTCTCATTACACAACACCCAGTCTAAGATGGCCTCCCCCTAGTTGGTTCCTCAACATATTGGTCTAGAAAACCATCCCTTATGCACTCCAGGAAATCCTCCTCCACCGTATTGCTTCCAGTTTGGTTAGCCCAATCTATGTGCATATTAAAGTCACCCATTATAACTGCTACACCTTTATTGCATGCACCCCTAATTTCCTGTTTGATGCCCTCCCCAACATCCCTATTACTGTTTGGAGGTCTGTACACAACTCCCACTAACGTTTTTTGCCCTTTGGTGTTCTGCACCTCTACCCATATAGATTCCACATCATTCAAGCTAATGTCTTTCCTAACTATTGCATTAATCTCCTCTTTAACCAGCAATGCTACCCCACCTCCTTTTCCTTTTATTCTATCCTTCCTGAATGTTGAATACCCCTGGATGTTGAGTTCCCAGCCCTGATCATCCTGGAGCCACGTCTCCGTAATCCCAATCACATCATATTTGTTAACTTCTATTTGCACAATTAATTCATCCACCTTATTGCGGATACTCCTTGCATTAAGACAAAGCCTTCAGGCTTGTTTTTTTAACATCCTTTGTCCTTTTAGAATTTTGCTGTACAGTGGTCCTTTTTGTTCTTTGCCTTGGGTTTCTCTGCCCTCCACTTTTCCTCATCTCCTTTCTGTCTTTTGCTTTTGCCTCCTTTTTGTTTCCCTCTGTCTCCCTGCATTGGTTCCCATCCCACTGCCATATTAGTTTAAATCCTCCCCAACAGCACTAGCAAACACTCCCCCTAGGACATTGGTTCCGGTCCTGCCCAGGTGCAGACGAAATGAAATGAAAGACGAAATTAAGCCATTCAACCGTCGTAAGGACAAAATGTCCATCCATTCGGACTGTCTCCTACGGGGGAATCGTGTAATTTTGCCAAAAAAAGGCAGGGAAACGTTTATACGTGACCTTCACAGTACCCACCCAGACATAGCCACGACGAAGGCTATCGCCAGGTCGCACGTTTGGTGGCCCGGCATTGACTCGGAATTGGAGTCATGCGTACACCGATGCAACCCTTGCTCACAGTTGAGCAATGCACCAAGGGAGGCCCCACTGAGCCTGTGGTCCTGACCCTCCAAACCGTGATCCAGGGTCCACGTAGATTTCGCTGGCCCCTTTCTAGGAAAGATGTTCCTAGTAGCAGTGGACGCTTACTCTAAATGGATTGAATGTATAATAATGTCGTCATGTATGTCCACTGCCACCATTGAAAGCCTCTGGGCCATGTTCGCCACCCATGGTTTGCCCGACGTCCTTGTTAGTGACAATGGACCGTGTTTCACCAGCTCGGAATTCATCGAGATCATGACCCGCAATGGCATCAAACATGTCAGGTCTGCCCCGTTTAAGCCCGCGTCCAACGGTCAAGTGGAACGGGCAGTCCAAACCATCAAGCAGAGCTTGAAACGCGTAACGGACGGTTCCCTGCAGACCCGGTTATCTCCGATTCTGCTCAGCTACCGCACGCGACCGCAGCTAATGTAACGCCTGTTTAAAAAAGGGGGCAGACAAAAGGCTGGTAACTATAGACCGGTTAGTTTAACATCTGTAGTGGGGGAAAATGCTTGAAGCTATCATTAAGGAAGAAATAGCGGGACATCTAGATAGGAATAGTGCAATCAAGCAGACACAACATGGATTCACGAAGGGGAAATCATGGTTAACTAATTTACTGGAATTCTTTGAGGATATAACGAGCGTGGTGGATAGAGGTGTACCGATGGATGTGGTGTATTTAGATTTCCAAAAGGCATTCGATAAGGTGCCACACAAAAGGTTACTGCAGAAGATAAAGGTATGCGGAGTCAGAGGAAATGTATTAGCATGGATAGAGAATTGACTGGCGAACAGAAAGCAGAGAGTCGGGATAAATGGGTCCTTTTCCGGTTGGAAATCGGTGGTTAGTGGTGTGCCACAGGGATCGGTGCTGGGACCACATATACATAGTATGTTTACAATATACATAGATGACCTGGAAGAGGGGACAGAGTGTAGTGCAACAAAATTTGCAGATGACACAAAGATTAGTGGGAAAGCGGGTTGTGTAGAGGACACAGAGAGGCTGCAAAGAGATTTAGATAGGTTAAGCGAATGGGCTAAGGTTTGGCAGATGGAATACAATGTCGGAAAGTGAGGGGTCATCCACCTTGGGGAAAAAAAACAGTAAAAGGGAATATTATTTGAATGGGGAGAAATTACAACATGCTGTGGTGCAGAGGGACCTGGGGGTCAATCTGCATGAAGTTAGTTTGCAGGTGCAGCAGGTAATCAGGAAGGTGAATGGGATGTTGGCCTTCATTGCGAGAGGGATGGAGTACAAAAGCAGGGAGGTCCTGCTGCAACTGTACAGGGTATTGGTGAGGCCGCACCTGGAGTACTGCGTGCAGTTTTGGTCACCTTACTTAAGGAAGGATATACTAACTTTGGAGGGGATACAGAGACGATTCACTAGGCTGATTCCGGAGATGAGGGGGTTACCTTATGATGATAGATTGAGTAGACTGGGTCTTTACTCGTTGGAGTTCAGAAGGATGAGGGGTGATCTTATAGAAACAATTAAAATAATGAAAGGGATAGACAAGATAGAGGCAGAGAGGTTGTTTCCACTGGTCGGGGAGACTAGAACTAGGGGGCACAGCCTCAAAATACGTGGGAGCCAATTTAAAACCGAGTTGAGAAGGAATTTCTTCTCCCAGAGGGTTGTGAATCTGTGGAATTCTCTGCCCAAGGAAGCAGTTGAGGCTAGCTCATTGAATGTATTCAAGTCACAGATCGATAGATTTTTAACCAATAAGGGAATTAAGGGTTATGGGGAGCGGGCGGGTAAGTGGAGCTGAGTCCGCGGCCAGATCAGCCATGATCTTGTTGAATGGCGGAGCAGGCTCGAGGGGCTAGATGGCCTACTCCTGTTCCTAATTCTTATGTTCTTATGTTCTTATGGAGGAGAAACTTCTTCACCACTCTCTGGGTGAACCTGTGGAATTCTCTACCACCGAAAGTTGTTGAGGCCAACTCACTAAATATATTCAAAAAGGAGTTAGATGTAGTCCTTACTACTAGGGGAATCAAGGGGTATGGCGAGAAAGCAGGAATGGGGTACTGAAGTTGCATGTTCAGCCATGAACTCATTGAATGGTGGTGCAGGCTCGAAGGGCCGAATGGCCTACTCCTGCACCTATTTTCTATGTTTCTAATGCATCTGGGGAGGTCTAACAAGACAAAGAAATACACATTAAATGGTCAGACACTGAGAAGTGTAGAGGAACAGAGGGACCTTGGAGTGCAGGTCCACAGATCCCTGAAGGTACCGGGCCAGGTGGATAAGGTGGTTAAGAAGGCATACGGAATACTTGCCTTTATTGGTCGAGGCATAGAATACAAGAGCAGGGGGGTTATGCTTGAACTGTATAAAACACTGGTTTGGCCACAGCTGGAGTACTGCGTGCAGTTCTGGTCACCACATTACAGGAAGGACGTGATTGCACTGGAGAGGGTACAGAGGAGATTTACCAGGATGTTGCACTGGAGAGGGTACAGAGGAGATTTACCAGGATGTTGCACTGGAGAGGGTACAGAGGAGATTTACCAGGATGTTGCACTGGAGAGGGTACAGAGGAGATTCACCAGGATGTTGCACTGGAGAGGGTACAGAGGAGATTTACCAGGATGTTGCACTAGAGAGGGTACAGAGGAGATTTACCAGGATGTTGCACTGGAGAGGGTACAGAGGAGATTTATCAGGATGTTGCACTGGGGAGGGTACAGAGGAGATTTACCAGGATGTTGCACTGGAGAGGGTACAGAGGAGATTTACCAGGATGTTGCACTAGAGAGGGTACAGAGGAGATTTACCAGGATGTTGCACTAGAGAGGGTAGAGGAGATTTACAAGGATGTTGCACTAGAGAGGGTACAGAGGAGATTTACCAGGATGTTGCACTGGAGAGGGTACAGAGGAGATTTACCAGGATGTTGCACTGGAGAGGGTACAGAGGAGATTTACCAGGATGTTGCACTGGAGAGGGTACAGAGGAGATTTACCAGGATATTGCACTAGAGAGGGTACAGAGGAGATTTACCAGGATGTTGCACTAGAGAGGGTGCAGAGGAGATTTACCAGGATGTTGCCGGGACTGGAGAATTTTAGCAATGAGGAAAGATTGGATAGGCTGGGGTTGTTTTCCTTGGAACAGAGGAGGCTGAGGGGAGACCTGATTGAGGTGTATAAAATGATGAGGGGCCTGGATAGAGTGGATAGGACGGACCTGTTTCCCTGGGCAGAGGGGTCAACAACCAGGGGGCAGAGATTGAAAGTAATTGGGGGGGGTTTAGAGGGGATTTGAGGGGAAATGTCTTCACCCAGAGGGTGGTGGGGGTCTGGGGGGGAACTCACGGCCTGAAAGGGGGGTAGAGGCAGAAACCCTCACCACATTTGGATGTGCTCCTGAAGTGCCGTAACCTACAGGGCTACGGACCCAGAGCGGGAAAGTGGGATTAGGCCGGGTAGCTCTTGGTCGGCCGACACGGATACGATGGGCCGAATGGCCTCCCTCCGTGCTGTAAATGTCTCTGATTCTATCAACTCCACCTTCTCGCATATCCCTTGGTTCACTTAATGTCCAAAAAATCTATCGATCTCAGCCTTGAACACTCAACGACTGAGCCCCCACGGCCCTCTGGGGCAGAGAAGTTCAAAGATTCACCCCCCTCTGAGTGAAGAAATTTCTCCTCATCTCAGCCCGAAATGGCCGAGCCCTTATCCTGAGACTGTGACCCCCGTTTCTAGACTCCCCAGCCCCGGGGGAACCACCCTCCCTGCATCTACCCTGTCGAGCCCTGTCAGAATGTTGCATGTTTCTATGAGATCCCCTCTCAATCTTCTAAACTCCAGCATTTAGGCCCAGTCTACTCAGTCTCTCCTCATAGGTCAATCCCCCATCCCAGGAATCAGTCTGGGAACCTTCGCTGCACTCCCTCAATGGCAAATATATCCTTCCTTAGGTAAGGAGACCGACACTGTGCACAATACTCCAGGTGAAGTCCCACAAAGGCCTTGTAAAGAAGATAAGATATCGAGGCAGGAGTCGGCCATTCGGCCCCTCGAGCCTGCTCCGCCATTTAATACGATCGCGGCTGATCCGATCATGGACTCAGCTCCACTTCCCCACCCGCTCCCCATAACCCTTCACTCCCTTATCGCTCAAACATCTGTCTATCTCCACCTACAACTGGAGGTCAACAGGAGCACGGTCCATTCGACAAAGGTGGAACCCACCACAACAACGATGCAGCACGTGTCATACATTGGGTCTATCTGTCTCTGAGCCCGCACTCCAGAGACACAAGCCCCATAATCTAGGCCGACACTGCCACTGGTGCCAGCATGAGGGAGGGCCGCACTGTCGGAGGGGCGGTACTGAGGGAGCGCCGCATTGTCGGAGGGGCAGTACTGAGGGAGTGCCGCACTGTCGGAGGGGCAGTACTGAGGGAGCGCCGCATTGTCGGAGGGGCAGTACTGAGGGAGGGCCGCACTGTCGGAGGGGCGGTACTGAGGGAGCGCCGCATTGTTGGAGGGGCGGTACTGAGGGAGTGCTGCACTGTGGGAGGGGCGGTACTGAGGGAGTGCTGCACTGTGGGAGGGGCGGTACTGAGGGAGGGCCGCACTGTCGGAGGGGCGGTACTGAGGGAGGGCCGCACTGTGGGAGGGGCGGTACTGAGGGAGTGCTGCACTGTGGGAGGGGCAGTACCGAGGGAGCACTGCACTCTGGAATCAACCGAGTGAACCTTCTCTGAACTACCTCCAAAGCAAGTATATCCTTTTCTAAATATAGAAACCAAAACTGCACGCAGTACTCCAGGTGTGGCCTCACCAATACCCTGTATAACTGGAGCAAGACTTCCCTGCTTTTATACTCCAACCCCTTTGCAATAAAGGCCAAGATACCATTGGCCTTCCTGATCACTTGCTGTACCTGCAGACTATCCTTTTGTGTTTCATGCACCAGGACCCCCAGGTCCCGCTGTACTGCGGCACTTTGTAATCTTTCTCCATTTAAATAATAACTTGCTCTTTGATTTTTTTTCTGCCAAAGTGCATGAGCTCACATCTCTCCACATTATACTCCATCTGCCGTGTCCTTGCCCACTCACTGAGCCTGTCTATACCCCACAGCAGCCTCCTCACAATCTACTTTCACACCCAGCTCTGCACATTCAGTGAAGTGGACGAGGGCCCAGTGCCTAACTATTTCGGTCAAGTGTGTTGGACAATCTGGGAGATCGCGTTCCTGGGTCAGCAAACCCCTCCAAACATTGTACAGGGCCAAACACAGTCACTCACCCCAGACTGAAGAGTTGGGCCTCTCGGTCAGACTGTCCATCTCTGGGCTGCGGTTGGACCAAGGTCGATGGCTCAGTGGAGAGAGACGGGGGAAGAGCTGCATTAACCTGGGGCCAGAGAGAGGGGGATCAAAAAGCAGCAGCAGATCCAAACATTTCATGTCAGAGAACTTGGCAGATACCCACCCATCCTTTTCCCACTACAATATTTCCAGTGAATTGCAATATTTGGAGCTCCCGCGATACGAGGTGCCCCAATGCAGAATCTGAGCATTGCACGTTAAAACCCTTCAGTGGAAGAGCTCGGGTCCGCTTTTATTTCTGGCCACAGATTAGTGCCAAGCCTTCAAATGGTTAGAATTCCCACCCACCCCAAACACACAAACTCTTTCCTACCTTGGATTTCCAGTGAGGTCCAGCGCCTCCCAGGTGTCTGGGAGCTCCAGGCGAGATGTCCCAGGTTGGACACACACCACTTGACCCAATTATTCACACTCCCAGCTTGTGACCCGATTTCTCGCTCCCGGCTCATTGGGATTGGACGGAGGGTGGGGCAAGTGACGATCATCCAAACAGGCCAATGGACGAGCCGGGGCTGACAAGCACTTCGTGGGATGGTTTGAAGTTGGACCGATCCGGATTAAAAGGGGCTAGCGGAGTGAAAGGTTTGCAAATGTTGAAGCTGTTCTGACCAAGAATGGCTGGATGGCACTCCTGGAGGCTCCGAACCTGTCCTGCTCCATGTTCCTGTTGTCCATAGTCCTCCAATTGTCCCCTGCGCCTCACTCTGTGTTTGGGCTTGGCTCATAACATTGTCGACTGCACCTCCATTAACTCTCTCCCTCCCTCCCCAGCCTCCCCTCCAGACACCAACCATCCCCCAAATCCACCATCAACACCAATTCCACTGACCAGAAATATCTCGCTTCAGAAACCTCAGTCAGTGTACAGATATCTCACTGAGGGAGAGGGACTGAGAGACACCAGTCAGTGTACAGATATCTCCCTGAGGGAGAGGGACTGAGAGACACCAGTCAGTGTACAGATATCTCCCTGAGGGAGAGGGGACTGAGAGACACCAGTCAGTGTACAGATATCTCCCTGAGGGAGAGGGATGAGAGACACCAGTCAGTGTACAGATATCTCCATGAGGGAGAGGGACTGAGAGACACCAGTCAGTGTACAGATATCTCCCTGAGGGAGAGGGACTGAGAGACACCAGTCAGTGTACAGATATCTCCATGAGGGAGAGGGGACTGAGAGACACCAGTCAGTGCACAGATATCTCCCTGAGGGAGAGAGGACTGAAAGACACCAGTCAGTGTACAGATATCTCCCTGAGGGAGTGGGACTGAGAGACACCAGTCACTGCACAGATATCCCTGAGGGAGAGGGACTGAAAGACACCAGTCAGTGTACAGATATCTCCCTGAGGGGGAGGGGACTGAGAGACACCACTCAGTGTATAGATATCTCCCTGAGGGAGAGGGACTGAGAGACACCAGTCAGTGCGCAGATATCTCCCTGAAGGAGAGAGGGGACTGAGAGACACCAGGCCGTATACAGATATCTCCCTGAGGGAGAGGGACTGAGAGACACCAGTCAGTGTACAGATATCTCCCTGAGAGAGAGGGACTGAGAGACACCAGCCAGTGTACAGATATCTCCCTGAGGGAGAGGGACTGAGAGACACCAGCCAGTGTACAGATATCTCCCTGAGGGAGAGGGACTGAGAGACACCAGCCAGTATACAGATATCTCCCTAAGGGAGAGGGACTGAAAGACACCAGTCAGTGTACAGATATCTCCCTGAGGGAGAGGGACTGAGAGACACCAGTCAGTGTACAGATATCTCCCTGAGGGAGAGGGACTGAGAGACATCAGTCAGTGTACAGATATCTCCCTGAGGGATAGGGGACTGAGAGACACCAGTCAGTGTTCAGATATCTCCCTGAGGTAGAGGGACTGAGAGACACCAGTCAGTGTACAGATATCTCCCTGAGGGAGAGGGACTGAGAGACACCAGTCAGTGTACAGATATCTCCCTGACGGAGAGGGGGACTGAGAGACACCAGTCAGTGTACAGATATCTCCCTGAGGGAGAGGGACTGAGAGACACCAGTTAGTGTACAGATATCTCCCTGAGGGAGAGAGGACTGAGAGACACCAGTCAGTGTTCAGATATCTCCCTGAGGGAAAGGGACTGAGAGACACAAGTCAGTGTACAGATATCCCTGAGGGAGAGGGATTGAGAGACACCAGTCAGTGTACAGATATCTCCCTGAGGGAGAGTGGACTGAGAGACACCAGACAGTGTACAGATATCTCCCTGAGGGAGAGGGACTGAGAGACACCAGTCAGTGTACAGATATCTCCCTGAGGGAGAGGGACTGAGAGACACCAGTCAGTTCACAGATATCTCCCTGAGGGAGAGGGACTGAGAGACACCATTCAGTATACATATATCTCCCTGAGGGAGAGGTGGACTGAGAGACACCAGTCAGTGTACAGATATCTCCCTGAGCGAGCTGGGACTGAGAGACACCAGTCAGTGTTCAGATATCTCCCTGAGGGAGAGGGACTGAGAGACATCAGTCAGTGTACAGATATCTCCATGAGGGAGAGGGACTGAGAGACACCAGTCAGTGTACAGATATCTCCCTGAGGGAGCGAGAACTGAGAGACACCAGTCAGTGTTCAGATATCTCCCTGAGGGAGAGGGACTGAGAGACACCAGTCAGTGTACAGATATCTCCCTGAGAGAGAGGGACTGAGAGACACTATTCAGTGTACAGATATCCCTGAGCGAGAGGGACTGAAAGACACCAGTCAGTGTACAGATATCTCCCTGCGGGGGAAGGGACTGAGAGACACCAGTCAGTGTACAGATATCTCCCTGAGGGAGAGGGACTGAGGGACACCAGTCAGTGTACAGATATCTCCCTGAGGGAGAGGGACTGAGAGACACCAGTCAGTGTATAGATAGCTCCCTGAGGGAGAGGGACTGAGAGACACCAGTCAGTGTACAGATATCTCCCTGAGGGAGAGGGACTGAGAGACACCAGTCAGTGTACAGATATCTCCCTGAGGGAGAGAGGGACTGAGGGACACCAGTCAGTGTACAGATATCTCCCTGAGGGAGAGGGACTGAGAGACACAAGTCAGTGTACAGATATCTCCCTGAGGGAGAGCGATTGAGAGACAACCAGTCAGTGTACAGATATCTCCCTGAGGGAGAGGGTCTGAGAGACACCAGTCAATGTACAGATATCTCCCTGAGGGAGAGGGACTGAGAGAAACCAGTCAGTGTACAGATATCTCCCTGAGGGAGATGGACTGAGAGACACCAGTCAGTGTACAGATATCTCCCTGAGGGATAGGGGACTGAGAGACAGCAGTCAGTGTTCAGATATCTCCCTGAGGGAGAGGGACTGAGAGACACAAGTCAGTGTACAGATATCTCCCTGAGGGAGAGGGACTGAGAGACACCAGTCAGTGTACAGATATCTCCCTGACGGAGAGGGGGACTGAGAGACACCAGTCAGTGTACAGATATCTCCCTGAGGGAGAGGGACTGAGAGACACCAGTTAGTGTACAGATATCTCCCTGAGGGAGAGAGGACTGAGAGACACCAGTCAGTGTTCAGATATCTCCCTGAGGGAGAGTGGACTGAGAGACACCAGTCAGTGTACAGATATCTCCCTGAGGGAGAGGGATTGAGAGACACCAGTCAGTGTACAGATATCTCCCTGAGGGAGAGGGACTGAGAGACAGCAGTCAGTATACATATATCTCCCTGAGGGAGAGGGGGACTGAGAGACACCAGTCAGTGTACAGATATCTCCCTGAGCGAGCTGGGACTGAGAGACACCAGTCAGTGTTCAGATATCTCCCTGAGGGAGAGGGACTGAGAGACACCAGTCAGTGTACAGATATCTCCCTGAGGGAGAGGGACTGAGAGACACCAGTCAGTGTTCAGATATCTCCCTGAGGGAGTGGGACTGAGAGACACCGGTCAGTGTACAGATATCTCCCTGAGAGAGAGGGACTGAGAGACACTATGAAGTGTACAGATATCCCTGAGCGAGAGGGACTGAAAGACACCAGTCTGTGTACAGATATCTCCCTGAGGGGGAAGGCACTGAGAGACACCAGTCAGTGTACAGATATCTCCCTGAGGGAGAGGGACTGAGGGACACCAGTCAGTGTACAGATATCTCCCTGAGGGAGAAGGACTGAGAGACACCAGTCAGTGTATAGATAGCTCCCTGAGGGAGAGGGACTGAGAGACACCAGTCAGTGTACAGATATCTCCCTGAGGGAGAGGGACTGAGAGACACCAGTCAGTGTACAGATATCTCCCTGAGTGAGAGGGACTGAGAGACACCAGTCAATGTACAGATATCTCCCTGAGGGAGAGGGACTGAGAGACACCAGTCAGTGTACAGATATCTCCCTGAGGGAGAGGGACTGAGAGACACCATTCAGTGTACAGATATCTCCCTGAGGGATAGGGGACTGAGAGACACCAGTCAGTGTTCAGATATCTCCCTGAGGGAGAGGGACTGAGAGACACAAGTCAGTGTACAGATATCTCCCTTAGGGAGAGGGACTGAGAGACACCAGTCAGTGTACAGATATCTCCCTGACGGAGAGGGGGACTGAGAGACACCAGTCAGTGTCCAGATATCTCCCTGAGGGAGAGGGACTGAGAGACACCAGTTAGTGTACAGATATCTCCCTGAGGGAGAGAGTACTGAGAGACACCAGTCAGTGTTCAGATATCTCCCTGAGGGAGAGGGACGGAGAGACACCAGTCAGTGTACAGATATCCCTGAGGGAGAGGGATTGAGAGACACCAGTCAGTGTACAGATACCTCCCTGAGGGAGAGTGGACTGAGAGACACCAGTCAGTGTACAGATATCTCCCTGAGGGAGAGGGACTGAGAGACACCAGTCAGTGTACAGATATCTCCCTGAGGGAGAGGGACTGAGAGACACCAGTCAGTGTACAGATATCTCCCTGAGGGAGAGGGACTGAGAGACACCAGTTAGTGTACAGATATCTCCCTGAGGGAGAGAGGACTGAGAGACACCAGTCAGTGTTCAGATATCTCCCTGAGGGAGAGGGACTGAGAGACACAAGTCAGTGTACAGATATCCCTGAGGGAGAGGGACTGAGAGACACCAGTCAGTGTACAGATATCTCCCTGAGGGATAGGGGACTGAGAGACACCAGTCAGTGTTCAGATATCTCCCTGAGGGAGAGGGACTGAGAGACACAAGTCAGTGTACAGATATCTCCCTGAGGGAGAGGGACTGAGAGACACCAGTCAGTGTACAGATATCTCCCTGACGGAGAGGGGGACTGAGAGACACCAGTCAGTGTACAGATATCTCCCTGAGGGAGAGGGGACTGAGAGACACCAGTCAGTGTACAGATATCTCTCTGAGGGAGAGGGGACTGAGAGACACCAGTCAGTGTACAGATATCTCCCTGAGGGAGAGGGGACTGAGAGACACCAGTCAGTGTACAGATATCTCCCTGAGGGAGAGGGACTGAGAGACACCAGTCAGTGTACAGATATCTCCCTGAGGGAGAGGGGACTGAGAGACACCAGTCAGTGTACAGATATCTCCCTGAGGGAGAGGGACTGAGAGACACAAGTCAGTGTACAGATATCCCTGAGGGAGAGGGATTGAGAGACACAAGTCAGTGTACAGATATCTCCCTGAGGGAGAGTGGACTGAGAGACACCAGTCAGTGTACAGATATCTCCCTGCGGGAGAGGCACTGAGAGACACCAGTCAGTGTACAGATATCTCCCTGAGGGAGAGGGACTGAGAGACACCAGTCAGTGTACAGATATCTCCCTGAGGGAGAGGGACTGAGAGACACCAGTTCGTGTACAGATATCTCCCTGAGGGAGAGGGACTGAGAGACACCAGTCAGTGTTCAGATATCTCCCTGAGGGAGAGGGACTGAGAGACACAAGTCAGTGTACAGATATCTCCCTGAGGGAGAGGGACTGAGAGACACCAGTCAGTGTACAGATATCTCCCTGACTGAGAGGGGGACTGAGAGACACCAGTCAGTGTACAGATCTCTCCCTGAGGAAGAGGGGACTGAGAGACACCAGTCAGTGTACAGATATCTCCCTGAGGGAGAGGGACTGAGAGACACCAGTTAGTGTACAGATATCTCCCTGAGGGAGAGAGGACTGAGAGACACCAGTCAGTGTTCAGATATCTCCCTGAGGGAGAGGGAGTGAGAGACACAAGTCAGTGTACAGATATCCCTGAGGGAGAGGGATTGAGAGACACAAGTCAGTGTACAGATATCTCCCTGAGGGAGAGTGGACTGAGAGACACCAGTCAGTGTACAGATATCTCCCTGAGGGAGAGGGACTGAGAGACACCAGTCATTGTACAGATATCTCCCTGAGGGAGAGGGACTGAGAGACACCAGTCAGTGTACAGATATCTCCCTGAGGGAGAGCGATTGAGAGACACCAGTCAGTGTACAGATATCTCCCTGAGGGAGAGGGTCTGAGAGACACCAGTCAATGTACAGATATCTCCCTGAGGGAGAGGGACTGAGAGACACCAGTCAGTGTACAGATATCTCCCTGAGGGAGAGGGACTGAGAGACACCAGTCAGTGTACAGATATCTCCCTGAGGGATAGGGGACTGAGAGACAGCAGTCAGTGTTCAGATATCTCCCTGAGGGAGAGGGACTGAGAGACACAAGTCAGTGTACAGATATCTCCCTGAGGGAGAGGGACTGAGAGACACCAGTCAGTGTACAGATATCTCCCTGACGGAGAGGGGGACTGAGAGACACCAGTCAGTGTACAGATATCTCCCTGAGGGAGAGGGACTGAGAGACACCAGTTAGTGTACAGATATCTCCCTGAGGGAGAGAGGACTGAGAGACACCAGTCAGTGTTCAGATATCTCCCTGAGGGAGAGGGACTGAGAGACACCAGTCAGTGTACAGATATCTCCCTGAGGGAGAGGGATTGAGAGACACCAGTCAGTGTACAGATATCTCCCTGAGGGAGAGGGACTGAGAGACAGCAGTCAGTTCACAGATATCTCCCTGAGGGAGAGGGACTGAGAGACATCAGTCAGTATACATATATCTCCCTGAGGGAGAGGGGGACTGAGAGACACCAGTCAGTGTACAGATATCTCCCTGAGCGAGCTGGGACTGAGAGACACCAGTCAGTGTTCAGATATCTCCCTGAGGGAGAGGGACTGAGAGACACAAGTCAGTGTACAGATATCCCTGAGGGAGAGGGACTGAGAGACACCAGTCAGTGTACAGATATCTCCCTGAGGGATAGGGGACTGAGAGACACCAGTCAGTGTTCAGATATCTCCCTGAGGGAGAGGGACTGAGAGACACAAGTCAGTGTACAGATATCTCCCTGAGGGAGAGGGACTGAGAGACACCAGTCAGTGTACAGATATCTCCCTGAGAGAGAGGGACTGAGAGACACCAGTCAGTGTACAGATATCTCCCTGAGGGAGAGGGGACTGAGAGACACCAGTCAGTGTACAGATATCTCCCTGAGGGAGAGGGGACTGAGAGACACCAGTCAGTGTACAGATATCTCCCTGAGGGAGAGGGGACTGAGAGACACCAGTCAGTGTACAGATATCTCCCTGAGGGAGAGGGACTGAGAGACACCAGTCAGTGTACAGATATCTCCCTGAGGGAGAGGGGACTGAGAGACACCAGTCAGTGTACAGATATCTCCCTGAGGGAGAGGGACTGAGAGACACCAGTTAGTGTACAGATATCTCCCTGAGGGAGAGAGGACTGAGAGACACCAGTCAGTGTTCAGATATCTCCCTGAGGGAGAGGGACTGAGAGACACAAGTCAGTGTACAGATATCCCTGAGGGAGAGGGATTGAGAGACACAAGTCAGTGTACAGATATCTCCCTGAGGGAGAGTGGACTGAGAGACACCAGTCAGTGTACAGATATCTCCCTGCGGGAGAGGCACTGAGAGACACCAGTCAGTGTACAGATATCTCCCTGAGGGAGAGGGACTGAGAGACACCAGTCAGTGTACAGATATCTCCCTGAGGGAGAGGGACTGAGAGACACCAGTTCGTGTACAGATATCTCCCTGAGGGAGAGGGACTGAGAGACACCAGTCAGTGTTCAGATATCTCCCTGAGGGAGAGGGACTGAGAGACACAAGTCAGTGTACAGATATCTCCCTGAGGGAGAGGGACTGAGAGACACCAGTCAGTGTACAGATATCTCCCTGACGGAGAGGGGGACTGAGAGACACCAGTCAGTGTACAGATATCTCCCTGAGGAAGAGGGGACTGAGAGACACCAGTCAGTGTACAGATATCTCCCTGAGGAAGAGGGACTGAGAGACACCAGTTAGTGTACAGATATCTCCCTGAGGGAGAGAGGACTGAGAGACACCAGTCAGTGTTCAGATATCTCCCTGAGGGAGAGGGACTGAGAGACACAAGTCAGTGTACAGATATCCCTGAGGGAGAGGGATTGAGAGACACAAGTCAGTGTACAGATATCTCCCTGAGGGAGAGTGGACTGAGAGACACCAGTCAGTGTACGGATATCTCCCTGAGGGAGAGGGACTGAGAGACACCAGTCATTGTACAGATATCTCCCTGAGGGAGAGGGACTGAGAGACACCAGTCAGTGTACAGATATCTCCCTGAGGGAGAGCGATTGAGAGACACCAGTCAGTGTACAGATATCTCCCTGAGGGAGAGGGTCTGAGAGACACCAGTCAATGTACAGATATCTCCCTGAGGGAGAGGGACTGAGAGACACCAGTCAGTGTACAGATATCTCCCTGAGGGAGAGGGACTGAGAGACACCAGTCAGTGTACAGATATCTCCCTGAGGGATAGGGGACTGAGAGACAGCAGTCAGTGTTCAGATATCTCCCTGAGGGAGAGGGACTGAGAGACACAAGTCAGTGTACAGATATCTCCCTGAGGGAGAGGGACTGAGAGACACCAGTCAGTGTACAGATATCTCCCTGACGGAGAGGGGGACTGAGAGACACCAGTCAGTGTACAGATATCTCCCTGAGGGAGAGGGACTGAGAGACACCAGTTAGTGTACAGATATCTCCCTGAGGGAGAGAGGACTGAGAGACACCAGTCAGTGTTCAGATATCTCCCTGAGGGAGAGGGACTGAGAGACACCAGTCAGTGTACAGATATCTCCCTGAGGGAGAGGGATTGAGAGACACCAGTCAGTGTACAGATATCTCCCTGAGGGAGAGGGACTGAGAGACAGCAGTCAGTTCACAGATATCTCCCTGAGGGAGAGGGACTGAGAGACATCAGTCAGTATACATATATCTCCCTGAGGGAGAGGGGGACTGAGAGACACCAGTCAGTGTACAGATATCTCCCTGAGCGAGCTGGGACTGAGAGACACCAGTCAGTGTTCAGATATCTCCCTGAGGGAGAGGGACTGAGAGACACCAGTCAGTGTACAGATATCTCCCTGAGGGAGAGGGGACTGAGAGACACCAGTCAGTGTTCAGATATCTCCCTGAGGGAGAGGGACTGAGAGACACCAGTCAGTGTACAGATATCTCCCTGAGAGAGAGGGACTGAGAGACACTATGAAGTGTACAGATATCCCTGAGCGAGAGGGACTGAAAGACACCAGTCAGTGTACAGATATCTCCCTGAGGGATAGGGGACTGAGAGACACCAGTCAGTGTTCAGATATCTCCCTGAGGGAGAGGGACTGAGAGACACAAGTCAGTGTACAGATATCTCCCTGAGGGAGAGGGACTGAGAGACACCAGTCAGTGTTCAGATATCTCCCTGAGGGAGAGGGACTGAGAGACACAAGTCAGTGTACAGATATCTCCCTGAGGGAGAGGGACTGAGAGACACCAGTCAGTGTACAGATATCTCCCTGACGGAGAGGGGGAATGAGAGACACCAGTCACTGTACAGATATCTCCCTGAGGGAGAGGGGACTGAGAGACACCAGTCAGTGTACAGATATCTCCCTGAGGAAGAGGGACTGAGAGACACCAGTCAGTGTACAGATATCTCCCTGAGGGAGAGGGGACTGAGAGACACCAGTCAGTGTACAGATATCTCCCTGAGGGAGAGGGACTGAGAGACACCAGTTAGTGTACAGATATCTCCCTGAGGGAGAGAGGACTGAGAGACACCAGTCAGTGTTCAGATATCTCCCTGAGGGAGAGGGACTGAGAGACACAAGTCAGTGTACAGATATCCCTGAGGGAGAGGGATTGAGAGACACAAGTCAGTGTACAGATATCTCCCTGAGGGAGAGGGACTGAGAGACACCAGTCAGTGTACAGATATCTCCCTGAGGGAGAGGGGACTGAGAGACACCAGTCAGTGTACAGATATCTCCCTGAGGGAGAGGGACTGAGAGACACCAGTTAGTGTACAGATATCTCCCTGAGGGAGAGGGACTGAGAGACACCAGTCAGTGTTCAGATATCTCCCTGAGGGAGAGGGACTGAGAGACACAAGTCAGTGTACAGATATCCCTGAGGGAGAGGGATTGAGAGACACAAGTCAGTGTACAGATATCTCCCTGAGGGAGAGTGGACTGAGAGACACCAGTCAGTGTACAGATATCTCCCTGCGGGAGAGGGACTGAGAGACACCAGTCATTGTACAGATATCTCCCTGAGGGAGAGGGACTGAGAGACACCAGTCAGTGTACAGATATCTCCCTGAGGGAGAGGGACTGAGAGACACCAGTTCGTGTCCAGATATCTCCCTGAGGGAGAGGGACTGAGAGACACCAGTCAGTGTACAGATATCTCCCTGACGGAGAGGGGGACTGAGAGACACCAGTCAGTGTACAGATATCTCCCTGAGGAAGAGGGGACTGAGAGACACCAGTCAGTGTACAGATATCTCCCTGAGGGAGAGGGACTGAGAGACACCAGTTAGTTTACAGATATCTCCCTGAGGGAGAGAGGACTGAGAGACACCAGTCAGTGTTCAGATATCTCCCTGAGGGAGAGGGACTGAGAGACACAAGTCAGTGTACAGATATCTCTGAGGGAGAGGGATTGAGAGACACAAGTCAGTGTACAGATATCTCCCTGAGGGAGAGTGGACTGAGAGACACCAGTCAGTGTACAGATATCTCCCTGAGGGAGAGGGACTGAGAGACACCAGTCATTGTACAGATATCTCCCTGAGGGAGAGGGACTGAGAGACACCAGTCAGTGTACAGATATCTCCCTGAGGGAGAGGGACTGAGAGACACTATTCAGTGTACAGATATCCCTGAGCGAGAGGGACTGAAAGACACCAGTCAGTGTACAGATATCCCTGAGGGAGAGGGGGACTGAGAGACACCAGTCAGTGTACAGATATCTCCCTGAGGGAGAGGGACTGAGAGACACCAGTCAGTGTACAGATATCTCCCTGAGGGAGAGGGACTGAGAGACACCAGTCAGTGTACAGATATCTCCCTGAGGGAGAGTGGACTGGGAGACACCAGTCAGTGTACAGATATCTCCCTGAGGGAGAGAGACTGAGAGACACCAGTCAGTGTACAGATATCTCCCTGAGGGAGAGGGACTGAGAGACACCAGTCAGTGTACAGATATCTCCCTGAGGGAGAGGGGACTGAGAGACACCAGTCAGTGTACAGATATCTCCCTGAGGGAGAGGGGACTGAGAGACACCAGTCAGTGTACAGATATCTCCCTGAAGGAGAGGGACTGAGAGACACCAGTCAGTGTACAGATATCTCCCTGAGGGAGAGGGGACTGAGAGACACCAGACAGTGTACAGATATCTCCCTGAGGGAGAGGGGACTGAGAGACACCAGTCAGTGTACAGATATCTCCCTGAGGGAGAGGGACTGAGAGACACCAGTCAGTGTACAGATATCTCCCTGAGGGAGAGGGGACTGAGAGACACCAGTCAGTGTACAGATATCTCCCTGAGGGAGAGGGGACTGAGAGACACAAGTCAGTGTACAGATATCTCCCTGAGGGAGAGGGGACTGAGAGACACCAGTCAGTGTACAGATATCTCCCTGAGGGAGAGGGACTGAGAGACACCAGTCAGTGTACAGATATCTCCCTGAGGGAGAGGGACTGAGAGACACCAGTCAGTGTACAGATATCTCCCTGAGGGAGAGGGGACTGGGAGACACCAGTCAGTGTACAGATATCTCCCTGAGGGAGAGGGACTGGGAGACACCAGTCAGTGTACAGATATCTCCCTGAGGGAGAGGGACTGGGAGACACCAGTCAGTGTACAGATATCTTCCAATAACTCTCTCAAAGGGGCCCCTCTCGGTCAGCTCCTTTCTCGGTTTATTCCCAGCGCAGTCTCTGTCACTTTCCTCAGCACTGCGTCCAACGCCTGGAGTCCCAGTGACCCACTCGGACTTGTTAAACATTGATTCAGGGGCAAGCCCAGCAGTTATTGCCCATCCCTAATTGCCCCCTGAAGCTGGTGGTGAGGCGCCTGATGGAGCTGCAGTCCGTGTGTTGGGGACATCACATTGGTGTGGGTCTGGAGTCACGTGTAGGCCAGAGCGGGTAAGGGCGACAGATTGCCCCCCTGTAGGGTATTCGTGAACCACAATCCTCTCGTTCCATGGTCACCATGTCTGACACTAACTTGTTCTCCCAGATTTAGTTCATGGACTGAATTTCAATGCCCCAGTTCTGGATTCCTGGTACAGTGATGTCACCATTAACCTGCCGACTGACCCCTCCCCCTCCTCTTCTGTTGTGGTGTTGTTCCAATCCAATTGGTTAGTTGGAGTCCTGCAGCGATTGGACGGGTCGATCGATGACTCTGCTAAAGCCCCCCCGCCTCCCCGAACCGCCACCTCTCATTGGCTGTAAAGCGCTTTGGTACGTCCTGTGGTCGCTATATAAATGCAAGTCTGTCGTTTCATCCAGGAGGAGGCCATTCGGCCCATCGTGTCCAAGAGCTACCCAGCCTAATCCCACTTTCCCGCTCTGGGTCCGTAGCCCTGTGGGTTACAGCACTTCAGGTGCACATCCAAATGTGGTGAGGGTTTCTGCCTCTACCCCCCTTTCAGGCCGTGTGTTCCCCCCCAGACCCCCACCGCCCTCTGGGTGAAGACATTTCCCCTCAAATCCCCTCGAAACCTCCCCCCCCCCAATTACTTTCAATCTCTGCCCCCTGGTTGTTGACCCCTCTGCCCAGGGAATCAGGTCCGTCCTATCCACTCTATCCAGGCCCTCATCATTTTATACACCTCAATCAGGTCTCCCCTCAGCCTCCTCTGTTCCAAGGAAAACAAACCCCAGCCTATCCAATCTTTCCTCATCGCTAAAATTCTCCAGTCCCGGCAACATCCTGGTAAATCTCCTCTGTACCCTCTCCAGTGCAACATCCTGGTAAATCTCCTCTGTACCCTCTCTAGTGCAACATCCTGGTAAATCTCCTCTGTACCCTCTCCAGTGCAACATCCTGGTAAATCTCCTCTGTACCCTCTCCAGTGCAACATCCTGGTAAATCTCCTCTGTACCCTCTCCAGTGCAACATCCTGGTAAATCTCTTCTGTACCCTCTCCAGTGCAACATCCTGGTAAATCTCCTCTGTACCCTCTCCAGTGCAACATCCTGGTAACTCTCCTCTGTACCCTCTCCAGTGCAACATCCTGGTAAATCTCCTCTGTACCCTCTCCAGTGCAACATCCTGGTAAATCTCCTCTGTACCCTCTCCAGTGCAACATCCTGGTAAATCTCCTCTGTACCCTCTCCAGTGCAACATCCTGGTAAATCTCCTCTGTACCCTCTCTAGTGCAACATCCTGGTAAATCTCCTCTGCACCCTCTCCAGTGCAACATCCAGGTAAATCTCCTCTGTACCCTCTCTAGTGCAACATCCTGGTAAATCTCCTCTGTACCCTCTCTAGTGCAACATCCTGGTAAATCTCCTCTGCACCCTCTCCAGTGCAACATCCTGGTAAATCTCCTCTGTACCCTCTCTAGTGCAACATCCTGGTAAATCTCCTCTGTACCCTCTCTAGTGCAACATCCTGGTAAATCTCCTCTGCACCCTCTCTAGTGCAACATCCTGGTAAATCTCCTCTGTACCCTCTCTAGTGCAACATCCTGGTAAATCTCCTCTGTACCCTCTCCAATGCAATCACATCCTTCCTGTAATGTGGTGACCAGAACTGCACGCAGTACTCCAGCTGTGGCCTAACCAGTGTTTTATACAGTTCAAGCATAACCTCCCTGCTCTTGTATTCCCTGCCTCGGCCAATAAAGGCAAGTATTCCGTATGCCTTCTTAACCACCTTATCCACCTGGCCTGCTACCTTCAGGGATCTGTGGACCTGCACTCACAGGTCCCTCTGTTCCTCTACACATTTCTCTAACTGCACCCTTCAACCTGACCCCTGACGTTGGATATCGGCCTGTTTCTGTTACCAGGTGTTTCTTCGCTCCCTGACTCACTTTAATAACATAATAGGAGCAGGAGTCGGCCATTCGGCCCCTCGAGCCTGCTCCGCCATTTAATACGATCATGGCTGATCCGATCATGGACTCAGCTCCACTTCCCCGCCCGCTCCCCATAACCCTTCACTCCCTTATCGCTCAAAAATCTGTCTATCTCCACCTTAAATATATTCAATGACCCAGCCTCCACAGCTCTCTGGGACAGAGAATTCCACAGATTTACAACCCTCTGAGAGAAGAAATTCCTCCTCATCTCAGTTTTAAATGGGCGGCCCCTTATTCTGAGACCATGCCCCCTAGTTCTAGTCTCCCCCATCAGTGGGAACATCCTCTCTGCATCCACCTTGTCGAGCCCCCTCATAATCTGATACGCTTCGATAAGATCACCTCTCATTCTTCTGAATTCCAATGAGTAGAGGCCCAACCTCCTCAACCTTTCCTCATAAGGCAACCCCCTCATCTCCGGAATCAACCGAGTGAACCTTCTCTGAACTGCCTCCAAAGCAAGTATATCCTTCCTTAAATACGGAGACCAAAACTGCACGCAGTACTCCAGGTGTGGCCTCACCAATACCCTGTATAACTGGAGCAAGACTTCCCTCCTTTTATACTCCATCCCCTTTGTATAAATGGAAGTCTCTCTTTCTCTCGCTCTCGAACCAGCAGCAGTCCCGTGTGTGTCCACTGGGTGTCAGCCTTGGCACAGGGAGCTCCTGGTGTCTCTCTCTCTCCTCTCCCCCACTCTCGCTCCCTCTCCCTCTCTCTCTCTCGCTCCCTCTCTCTCTCCAGTCAGTGGGGCACTTGCTGATTTCTCCTTCGCCGATGAAGCGAGCTTTCCTTCGCCGGGAGTGGCGGGGCCTGAGCTCACTGCAGCTCCCACTCCAGAGACTTGAGCCCCATAATTCAAGGCCGACAGTCCCAGTACTGAGGGAGCCCCGCACTGTCGGAGGGGCAGTACTGAGGGAGTGCTGCACTGTCGGAGGGGCAGTACTGAGGGAGTGCCGCACTGTCGGAGGGGCAGTACTGAGGGAGTGCTGCACTGTCGGAGGGGCAGTACTGAGGGAGTGCCGCACTGTCGGAGGGGCAGTACCGAGGGAGCACCGCACTGTCGGAGGGGCAGTACTGAGGGAGTGCTGCTCTGTCGGAGGGGCAGTACTGAGGGAGCCCCGCACTGTCGGAGGGGCAGTACTTAGGGAGTGCCGCACTGTCGGAGGGGCAGTACTGAGGGAGTGCCGCACTGTCAGAGGGGCAGTACTGAGGGAGCCCTGCGCTATCGGAGGGGCAGTACTGAGGGAGTGCTGCACTGTCAGAGGGGCAGTACTGAGGGAGCGCCGCACTGTCGGAGGGGCAGTGCTGAGGGAGCGCGGGAGTGTCGGAGGGGCAGTACTGAGGGAGCACTGCACTGTCGGAGGGGCAGTACTGAGGGAGTGCCGCACTGTCGGAGGGGCAGTACTGAGGGAGCGCCGCACTGTCGGAGGGGCAGTACTGTCGGAGTGCCGCACTGTCGGAGGGGCAGTACTGAGGGAGCGCCGCACCGTCGGAGGGGCAGTGCTGAGGGAGCACGGGAGTGTCGGAGGGGCAGTACTGACGGAGTGCCGCACTGTCGGAGGGGCAGTGCTGAGGGAGCACGGGAGTGTCGGAGGGGCAGTACTGAGGGAGTGCCGCACTGTCGGAGGGGCAGTACTGAGGGAGTGCCGCACTGTCGGAGGGGCAGTACTGAGGGAGTGCCGCACTGTCGGAGGGGCAGTACTGAGGGAGTGCCGCACTGTCGGAGGGGCAGTACTGAGGGAGTGCCGCACTGTCGGAGGGGCAGTACTGAGGGAGTGCCGCACTGTCGGAGGGGCAGTACTGAGGGAGTGCCGCACTATCACAGGTGCCATCTTTCGGATGAGGTGTTAAACCGAGGTCTCCTCTCTCAGGTGGATGTAAAAGATCCCGGGGCCACTATTGGAAGAAGAGCAGGGGAGTTCTCCCCGGTGTCCTGGGGCCAATATTCATCCCTTGATCAACGTAACAAAAACAGATGATTTGGTCATTATCACGTTGCTGTGTGTGGGAGCTTGCTGTGCGCAAATTGCCCGCTGCGCTTCCCACAATACAACAGTGACTGCACTGCAAAAGTAATTGATTGGCTGCAAAGCAGTTCGAGACGTCCGCTGGTCGTGATAGGCGCTATATAAATGCAAGTCTTTCTAAACCTATCAATCTCAGTGTTTAAATTTTTAATTCACCCCCAGCCTCAACTACGTTTTGGGGGAGGGGGCCAGTGTGGGGGTCGTGGGGGGGGGGGAAGAGAATTGCAGATTACCGCTACCCTTTGTGCGAAGACGTGTTTCTGATGTCAGGGTTGTTGAGATCTGGAGCACACGACCGGAACGGGTGGCAGAATCCGGTTTAATAGGAGCCTGTGAAAAGGGAATTGGATCTGTGGATAAGACCATCGGAAATAGGAGCAGGAGTCGGCCATTCGGCCCCTCGAGCCTGCTCCACCATTTAATACCATCATGGCTGATCCGATCATGGACTCAGCTCCACTTCCCCGCCCGCTCCCCATAACCCTTCACTCCCTTATCGCTCAAAAATCTGTCTATCTCCCCCTTAAATATATTCAATGACCCAGCCTCCACAGCTCTCTGGGGCAGAGAATTCCACAGATTTCCAACCCTCTGAGAGAAGAAATTCCTCCTCATCTCAGTTTTAAATGGGCGGCCCCTTATTCTAGTCTCCCCCATCAGTGGGAACATCCTCTCTGCATCCACCTTGTCGAGCCCCCTCATCATCTGATACGTTTCGATAAGATCACCTCTCATTCTTCTGAACTCCAATGAGTAGAGGCCCAACCTCCTCAACCTTTCCTCATAAGTCAACACCCTCATCTCCGCAATCAACCGAGTGAACCTTCTCTGAACTGCCTCCAAAGCAAGTATATCCTTCCTTAAATACGGAGACCAAAACTGCACGCAGTACTCCAGGTGTGGCCTCACCAATACCCTGTATAACTGGAGCAAGACTTCCCTGCTTTTATACTCCATCCCCCTTGCAATAAAGGCCAAGATACCATTGGCCTTCCTGATCACTTGCTGTACCTGCAGACTAACCTTTTGTGTTTCATGTACAAGTAACCCCCAGGTCCCGCTGTACTGCAGCACTTTGCAATCTTTCTCCATTTAAATAATAACTTGCTCTTTGATTTTTTTCTGCCAAAGTGCATGACCTCACACTTTCCAACATTATACTCCATCGGCCAAATGTTTGCCCACTCACTGAGCCTGTCTGTGTCCTTTTGCAGATTTTTTGTGTCCTCCTCATACATTGCTTTTCCTCCCATCTTTGTATCGTCAGCAAACTTGGCTACGTTACACTCAGTCCCTTCTTCCAAGTCGTTAATATAGATTGTAAATAGTTGGGGTCCCAGCACTGATCCCTGCGGCATCCCACTAGTTACTGATTGCCAACCCGAGAATGAACCATTTATCCCGACTCTCTGTTCTCTGTTAGTTAACCAATCCTCTATCCATGTTAATATATTACCCCCAACCCCGTGAAATTTTATCTTGTGCAGTAACCTTTTATGTGGCACCTTGTCAAATGCCTTCTGGAAATCCAAATACACCACATCCACTGGTTCCCCTTTATCCATTGGTTCCCCTTTATCCATCCTGTTCGTTACATCCTCAAAGAATTCCAGCAAATTTGTCAAACATGACTTCCCCATCATAAATCAGTTTGGTGAACGACTTTCCCCCGGCTGGCGTTGCAAACAAGTCATCAGCCTTCGGTAACGGGTACTGATCCTGTTTCGAAACCCTGTTGATCGTAGCCTTGTAGTCTCCACAGGTTCTGACTGTGCCATCACTTTTCAGCACAGGAACAATGGGGCTGGCCCATTCATTAAATTCAACCGGTGATATGATCCCTTCACGCTGGAGTCTGTCCAGTTCGATTTTGACCTTCTCCCTCATCATATACGGCACTGCCCGAGCTTTATGATGGACGGGTCTTGGATCCGAGTCCATGGATCTGCACCGTGGCTCTGTGAAGTTGCTGATACCCGGTTCGAACAGCGAGGGGAACTTGCTCAGTACTGGGGCACATGTATCTTCCTCCGACGATAACGCCTTGATATCGTTCCAATCGCATCTGATTTTTTCAAGCCAGTTCCTGCCGAACAGCGTTGGGCCATTGCCCGGAACTCGGTAACTCGTGAACCGCACCGTTATTATACAACACTTTAATTGTGGCACTGCCAATCACCGTTATGAGTTCTTCGGTGTACGTTCGCAACTTGGCATTGACTGGACTCAGTCTGGGCCTCACAGCCTTAGTATCCCACAGCTTGTCGAATGCCCTCTGGCTCATGATCGATTGGCTCGCCCCCGTGTCCAGTTGCATTGATACCGGCACCCCATTAAATTTCACGTTGATCATAATCGGTTTGCTCTTAGTTAGGAAGTCCATACACTTCCTCCTCTGGTATCTCGGATTGCGTATCCAGATCCGTGCTAGTCTGACTCTCATCCTCCACGTGGTGTGTCGCAGCACGCTTGCTCATCTGTGGACACTTGCGCTGGAGATGCCCCACTCTCAGACAGCCTTTTGCAACTCTCTTGCTTAAACCGGCCCTGCTGGTGCCGGTGACTTCCTCCACAACGCCAACACGGAGAAGTCGGATACACTCCCGCTGGCGGACTTTGGGCAGCCACAGGTTTCGCGTACGCAGTCGGGTAGGCCCCGGCCGTGTGCCGCTCTGCCGAACACCGAATCAATCGCATTTACCGTGCTTGCCGAGGTTCGGTTCTTCACCGCTTCCTGCTTTAGACTTCTATCCGTCGCCCTGCATGACTGAGCGATCGCGATGGCCCTGTTCAAGTCCAACGTCTCCACCGCCAGTAGTTTACGCAGGATCACCTCGGGGTTGATGCCGATTACAAATGTCTGCCAACGCAGCCCCGAACTCACACGGTCCCCGCTAGATGTCTCAGGTCGGCAACGGATTCCGCCGCATTCTGGCCCTCTGAGCGAACGTGCGTGTAAACTCTGTATCTCCAGATGATGATGCCTTCGTCTGGCTTAAGGAGGTCCTGTACCAGTTACACAGTTCTTCATACACCTTCTCTGTTGGACTCACAGGCAGGAGTAGATTCTTTATCAGACCAGAAATGTTTGGACCGCTAACCGTGAGGAACACGCCCGGCGCTGATCTGCGTCGCCAACCTCCTCCATTTTGTTGGCCACCAAGAACTGGCTCAAACGGCTCACAGTCTGCCCAATCTCCTCCTTCCGCAAATCCCTCCAACAGTCCAATTGTGCTCATTTTTCCAGACAAAGGTTCTTGTTGTCTCGTCGCCAAATGTTGTGTGTGCAATAACTGTTAGACTGAGCACTGTTTAACTCCAAGAGGTATAACCTGGGCTCTGCTTTATTAAGGCCCAAAGTGACTAATATACAAAATGGCTGGCCTTTTATACTTGGGCTGTACACACGTGCCTGCAGCCCAATGGCCTCCGACAGTGACGCCATCTAGTGGCTAGTGATCCCAAAAGTACATACATGACAGGGAGCAGGGAGAGGGGATGGGGAGAGAAACATAGAAACTAGGTGCAGGAGTAGGCCATTCGGCCCTTCGAGCCTGCACCACCATTCAATAAGATCATGACTGATCATTCACCTCAGTACCCCTTTCCTGCTTTCTCTCCATACTCCTTGATCCCTTTACCCGTAAGGACTACATCTAACTCCCTCTTGAATATATCCAATGAACTGGCCCCAACAACTTTCTGTGGTAGAGAATTCCACAGGTTCACCACTCTCTGGGTGAAGAAGTTTCTCCTCATCTCGGTCCTAAATGGCTTACCCCTTATCCTTAGACTGTGACCCCTGGTTCTGGACTTCCCCAACATTGGGAACATTCTTCCTGCATCTAACCTGTCTAACCCATCAGAATTTTAAACGTTTCTATGAGGTCCCCTCTCATTCTTCTGAACTCCAGTGAATACAAGCCCAGTTGATCCAGTCTTTCTGGATAGGTCAGTCCCGCCATCCCGGGAATCAGTCTGGTGAACCTTCGCTGCACTCCCTCAATAGCAAGAATGTCCTTCCTCAGGTCAGGAGACTAAAACTGTACACAATACTCCAGGTGTGGCCTCACCAAGGCCCTGTACAACTGTAGCAACACCTCCCTGCCCCTGTACTCAAATCCCCTCGCTATGAAGGCCAACATGCCATTTGCTTTCTTAACCGCCTGCTGTACCTGCATGCCAACCTTCAATGACTGATGTACCATGACACCCAGGTCTCGTTGCACCTTCTTCTTCACAGGCTACTGTCTGCCGAAACCATCGTCACTCTGCAGAAGGCCATCAGCATCAGCCAGACGTTCATGACCTCACGATGCAGCTCCAAGCAGATGACGACTCACTCTCAGGACTCAAACCCGGCAAGTACTGCAAATAGAATGGCGCCTTTCACAGGCAGAACCGTTGAACGTGAATCTGCCCAGGGCAGTGTGTACAGGTCCCCCCGAGTCCTTTAACTCAGAGTCCGCCAAGGGGTACAAACGTAAGTCGAGTAGCACCACGCTGGTGTTGCGGAGGTAATCACAGGGCTCACCAGTGTCGGTTCAGAGACTATGTGTGCAAAGGCAACAGCACAAAGGGCCACCTCCAGCGAATGTGCAATAGAGCTGTGATTCACCACGTGGCAGAGGAGTCAGCAGATGGCTGTGACTCCAGCGCAGATTACGAGGAGATGGCTAGAGAGGCAGCTCAGTCCCAGGACGAAGTGTACGGACTATATACCTGCACCACAGATTGTCCTCCAGTGATAATGGAAGTCGGGAGAAATGGTGTTCCAGTCTAATGGAAGTGGATCCGGGGGGGCGAGTCAGTCAGTGATGAGCCTTTGAGAGGTTATGGAACGATCAGGCTGAATGACCCAAGCTGGTCCCGGTTCAGGCAAAGCTGCACACCTAGACCAAGGAACTGATATCAGTTGTTGGTCGTGCGGATGTAAGTGTATCCCACGATGGCGCGGTGCACAATTTACCGTCGTGGATTGTTTCAGGTGATGGACCAACGCGACTTGGAAGAAGATGGATGGGGAAGATTCATTGGAACTGGGAAGACCTCATCCCTCCAGAGATCGAGGTCCCCCGTGCTCAGAGACAGAGCAAGCCCCCCACCTTCGGGTGGACCAGGCACCGGAGAGCAGATCCGCACAGCCCCCGAGGCACAGGCCAATCATCACGACTGCGTGGCGATGGTCTGGCTGAGATGACCCGAACACACCTTCCCGGATTCAGTGGCAGGACCCCTGGGAAAGACGATCGCGGCAGTCGACATCACGGACAGGGGAAAAGATGGGGTCCGAACCACGAGTGTAGCGCTAATGGAGCAACGACACCTGGTTCCACACGAGGAAGACCATTGGGGTAAAAGTAGTAAGGCCATTTTAAAAGAGGCCAGCAACCCGCCATTTTTGAAGGAACTGCTTGAAATTGGTGACCAATGTAAAAGTCCAGCTGTAACGAGCAAAATGTTGCTGAGCGATGTCGGGTGCAAATTGCAATCAGCCAATGTAGCGGGCGAACACCTAACGGTTGTGTACAGGTCCAGCGGGCTACCCAATGCTGTAACCTGCGTCCCCAGGACCAGAACGATGTATCATAAAGTGTCCCCACAGCTGACAGAAGTAGACAAGCTGCAGTTATCGATCCCCGGAGATCAGAGGCACCGGTAGCGAGACCCTGCCTCACATCGGTTTAACATTGCCGGCACCCGATGGCATGAACCGCCACGGGCCAGAAACAGTAAACTGCGCCTATGCTCGCAGTCGGCTACCATCGCCCATCACCCGGGTGGAAAAGGCTCAGCCCACAAACCCACTCATCACGGCAATGCCCAAGAGCGAAGGGTCACCTGCAACGGCTCCTCCGAACGGGACCTGGACCAGCCAGGATCCCAAACTAGAGAGAGTGCTCACAATGGTGCCCTCGAGGAAAGCGAGTCAGCAGTCCCACTGCGAACTGCTAGACAAGACCAGGCAGCCCCACCGTCGCTTAGACAAAACGCTCACTCGCTCAGACCGCTTCCCAGGGGGCAGCAGTGAAACTGTGCAAGCGAAAAGGACAGGGAGGTCACAGACCCATCAGCTGTCCTTGGGCCTGACCGACACTAGGAGTAACGGCAAGAGCCCAGAGCTTCGGCAACTCGAGCAAAATGAGCTCACCTCGCCCACAGACCCACCAGCACGGGGCACTGTGCCACCACCAGACGACCCGGATCTCATCCAGCCGTGCTGGAACTAGACTGTCCTTGTGTACCTGTACTGATATACCTGTACTGATCATGTAAATGTACCACACAAACAGAAACTCAACTGTAATCCACCCAACAAATGTACCAAGATGTAACTGTAAAACCCATGTGATGAACTTGAATGTAACTTGCATGTAACGGGCCATTAGCCCGATCTCTGTGAGTGGGGGGAGAATGGAGTAGTCATGGACTCACAACCAGAAACCACGGGGACCACCACTGGCAACAAATCTCACCACCAACCCACCCAAACTACAAGCGACCCTCCAATGGTCAACCAGGAAGACCAAAGTCCAGGTCACCGTCAATGTACGAGTCAATTTGCATTAAAGACTTAGGGGGAAGTGATGTCATGTATGTGGACCATGTATACTAACTGTACAGTCACATAAGGTGTGCCACCAGAGGGCACTGCGGTGGGGGACCTGAGGGTCACCTGCCCAGGTGTGCAGGGCCCAGTATAAAAGGCTGCCCACCATGCTGGTGCCTGACTCTGGAGTTACAATAAATGGGACTAAGGTCACAGCAGCTCAAGTACAATACTAGGCCTCGTGGAGTCATTCATAAGGGTATTAAAGACTTAACAGAGGGATGGGGAGAGGGGAGAGGGTAGAGGGAATGGGGAAAGGGACGGGGAGAAGGA
>NW_027254770.1:55214-87714 GCF_044704955.1 Pristiophorus japonicus
GGGGGAGAGGGGAGGGGAGGGGAAGGGTAGGGGGAGAGGGGGAGAGGGGAGGGGAGGGGAAGGGTGGGAGGAGGGGGGAGAGGGAGATTGACGGGGAAGGAGTCGCCCTGCGCAATTCTCTGAAATTAATTTGAAATTGGCGGCACAATTGAGAAGCAGGAAGGAAACTCGAGCCACAGATGTCTCTGTGCTGCCTGAGTATGTGTGATCAAAACAAGACCATTACCAAGGAGACAGGCAGAGAGAGAGTGTGTCAGAGAGAGAGACAGAGAGAGAGAGAGAGACAGAGAGAGGGAGACAGAGAGAGAGACAGAGAGAGTGAGAGAGGGAGAGAGAGAGACAGACAAACAGAGAGAGAGTGTGTCAGAGAGAGAGACAGAGAGAGAGAGACAAAGAGAGAGAGAGATAGGCAGAGAGAGAGTGTGTCAGAGAGAGAGACAGAGAGAGGCAGGGAGACAGAGAGAGGGAGACAGAGAGAGTGAGACAGAGAGAGAGAGAGACAGAGAGAGAGAGAGACAGAGAGAGAGACAGAGAGTGAGAGAGGGAGAGAGAGAGACAGACAAACAGAGAGAGAGTGTGTCAGAGAGAGAGACAGAGAGAGAGAGAGAGAGAGAGACAGACAAACAGAGAGAGTGAGACAGGCAGAGAGAGAGTGTGTCAGAGACAGAGACAGAGAGAGAGAGAGAGAGAGACAGAGAGAGAGAGAGAGAGTGAGAGAGTGAGAGAGGGAGAGAGAGAGACAGACAAACAGAGAGAGAGTGTGTCAGAGAGAGAGACAGAGAGAGACAGACAAACAGAGAGAGTGAGAGAGGGAGAGAGAGAGACAGAGAGAGGCAGAGAGAGAGAGACAGAGAGAGGGAGACAGAGAGAGAGACAGAGAGTGAGAGAGGGAGAGAGAGAGAGACAGACAAACAGAGAGAGAGAGTGTGTCAGAGAGAGAGACAGAGAGAGACAGACAAACAGAGAGAGTGAGAGAGGGAGAGAGAGAGACAGACAGACAGAGAGAGAGTGTGTCAGAGAGAGAGAGAGAGACAGAGAGAGTGACAGACAAACAGAGAGAGTGAGAGAGGCAGAGAGTGAGAGAGGGAGAGAGAGATAGAGAGACAGACAGAGAGAGAGAGAGTGTATCAGAGAGAGAGAGAGAGACAGAGAGAGAGAGAGAGTGACAGACAAACAGAGAGAGAGAGAGACAGAGAGAGAGAGAGAGAGAGACAAACAGAGAGTGAAAGAGACAGAGAGAGAGACAGGGAGAGAGAGAGACAGAGTCAGAGAGAGAGAGAGAGAGAGACAGGGCGAGAGAGAGACAAGGAGAGAGAGAGACAGAAAGAGAGAGAGAGAAAGACAGACAGAGAGAGAGAGAGAGTGACAGACAAACAGAGAGAGAGAGAGACAAACAGAGAGTGAAAGAGACAGAGAGAGAGACAGGGAGAGAGAGAGACAGAGTCAGAGAGAGAGAGAGAGAGAGACAGGGAGAGAGAGAGACAAGGAGAGAGAGAGACAGAAAGAGAGAGAGAGAAAGACAGACAGAGAGAGAGAGAGAGAAAGACAGAGAGAGAGAGAGAGAGAAAGACAGAGGCAGAGAGAGAGACAGACAGAAATACAGAGAGGCAGAGAGAGGGACAGAAGGAGAGACCGACAGACAGAGGGTGAGAAAGACAGAAAGACAGACAGAGACTGAGAGACGGAGGTGCAGAGACAGAGAGAGAGAGAGATAGATAGAGAGAGAGAAAGGGATAGAGAAACATAAAGAGTCAGAGAGAGAGAGTCAGAGAGAGAGAGACAGTGGTAGGGAGAGACAAACAGACAGACAGAGGGAGATAGTCAGGGAGAGAGAGAGAGAGGGACAGAAGGAGAGACCGACAGGTAGAGAGCGAGAAAGAGAGACAGAGAGAGAAACGGAGGTGGAGACAGAGAGACAAACAGAGGGAGATAGAGAGAGTCAGAGAGAGACAGAGAGAGGATATATATATATATATGAGAGAGAGAGAGAGAGAGAAGGAGGTAGTCAGAGAGACAGAGACAGAGAAGGAAGGATATAGAGCGAAAGTCAGCAGTGTGGGGAAAGCACCCAGTGGAGCAGAGCGATGAGCGGCAGGTTTGCCCAGGGCAGAGATGAAAGAGTGTACAGAGAATGGTGGAGGGAGGGGAAATGCGGGTGAGGGTTTGAGATAAGGTGAGAGAGAGAGTGACCCTGGGAGCGGGTGACATCACTTGTTGTGGGACGCTCTGTGTACTGGATGGAAAGTCCTAGCTTTGCACTTTTGCTGTGGGGGGAATCACGAGTGGAATGGCTGAGAGGTTTGGGGGGAGTTTTGTCTCACTCTGTCCTGCCAAGTCTCGCTGGCTCAACAAGTGGCTCCTTGAGTGCTGACCAATTCAGGTAAAGTCTCTCTCTCTCTCTGGCTCTTGTCTCTCTAACCCAGCACAGACTTGTTTTGCTGAAAACCCCTTTCATTTTGTGTGTGTGTCTGTAACTAAATCTGGTCCCACCAGAACTCCCAAGTTCGCTTGTTGCATGTTTCCACGAATTATTAGGGTTCCTGCTTTTTTTGAGCCCAGCAGAAGTTTTGAGCCGAAAGTCGGTTTTAAAATGTGAATTCCGAGATCGAGACGCGAGAGTTTTAGCTTTTCAAACTTTAAAAAAAACCCAGCACTAGGCTTGTGATGTGTTTTCGCCTCTGGGAGTGTGTTAGGGGTAAAGGGGGATGAGATTTAAAGGGAGTCTTAAAGCCTTCATCCCCCTTGGCTTGCCGGGCCCGGCGGAAGACTGTCAGGATCAGCGTGATATTCGGCCACGGGGGGCACCGTTTCAGATAACGTACACTGAAAGCGGCTGGTCAACAGGAATTTTTTTCCCCCCCTTTGCTAAACTATGCGGAGCGGCAGTACTTTGGTGATGTACTGCTTAAAGATGTACATCTCTGACTTACTGCAGCCCCTCCCAAGGCCAAGATACCCTTCCTGGAGTGCGGTGCCCATAACTGAATGCTTATGGGTGGCAAAGTGGGCCAGCCTCTGGGAGCGGGCATGGATCGAAGGCAGAAACTGGAGGTGAAAGAGTTGTATGCTCTACCCCCACGGTATCCCCAACAGCTGCCGTGTTAGCGACACTGCTTGGATCTGCCAACAAAGGTGTCCATTCAACTGCGATGTGTGGGCGCACTGGGTCCGTGCAGCAGAGCTGGTGTCCAGCCGTCCTGGTTAACCCTCGCCATGGGCCGATACAGGCCGAGCCGAGGCTGGTGTGTGATGGTCACCCCGCGTTAAAACAATCCACGCACAGAGCACCTTCAACTGGAGTTCAGGACTGGAACATCGGGTCCTTCACTGAAACATCTGGGAACTTGTGTGAAAGCAAGTGGCCCTCGTTCCAGGGACCGCCTGTGACGATGATGGGGTTTACTGGACAAGTAATCCACAGTCCCGGGGCTTGGAACAGAGGAGGCTGAGGGGAGAGCTGATTGAGGTGTATAAAATGATGAGGGGCCTGGATAGAGTGGATAGGACGGACCTGTTTCCCTGGGCAGAGGGGTCAACAACCAGGGGGCAGAGATTGAAAGTAATTGGGGGGGGGAGGTTTAGAGGGGATTTGAGGGGAAATGTCTTCACCCAGAGGGTGGTGGGGGTCTGGGGTGGAACTCACGGCCTGAAAGGGGGGTAGAGGCAGAAACCCTCACCACATTTGGATGTGCTCCTGAAGTGCCGTAACCTACAGGGCTACGGACCCAGAGCGGGAAAGTGGGATAAGGCCGGGTCATCATCACAGGCAGTCCCTCGGAATCGAGGAAGACTTGCCCCCACTCTAACAGTGAGTTCTCAGGTGACTGAACAGTCCAATACGGGAACCACAGTCCCTGTCACAGGTGGGACAGACAGTGGTTGAGGGAAGGGGAGGGTGGGACTGATTTGCCGCACGCTCCTTCCGCTGCCTGCGCTTGCTTTCTGCACGCTCTCGGCGACGAGACTCGAGGTGCTCAGCGCCCTCCCGGATGCACTCCCTCCACTTAGGGCGGACTGGTCTTTGGGCCCAGGGACTCCCAGGTGTCGGTGGGGATGTTGCACTTTATCAGGGAGGCTTTGAGGGTGGTCCCTTGTAACGTTTCCTCTGCCCACCTGGGGCTCGCTTGCCGTGAAGGAGTTCCGAGTAGAGCGCTTGCTTTGGGGAGTCTCGTGTCTGGGGGCCATGCGGACAATGTGGCCCTGCCCAGCAGAGCTGGTCGAGTGTGGTCAGTGCTTCGATGCTGGGGATGTTGGGCCTGGTCGAGGACGCTAACGTTGGTGCGTCTGTCCTCCCGGGGGATGTGCAGGATCTTGCGGAGACAGCGTTGGTGGTGATAGCCTCTTTGTCAGCCGGGGCGGACACAATCAGCCGAAATGGCCTCGTTCCACACTGTAAACTTCTGTGATTCAATAATGATTCAATAATGTTTCATCACGTTTCCCACATTACAACAATGACTAAACCCCAAAAGTACTTCATTGGCTGTAAAGTGCTTTGAGACATCCGGTGGTCATGAAAGGCGCTATTTAAATGCAAGTCTTTTAACAGCAGTGTGGGATTAGCTTCACCACACGGACTGCACCGTCTCGAGGGCAAGAAATGCTGGCCCTGTAAACAACACCCACATCCCGTGAATGACTAAAGAAAACATGGTCTGATCATCCATTCAACTTCAAATCATTTTCAAAACCTCACGTTTATTCAAATAATGTTAAATAATTGTTGTTTCCTTCCCTTGCAAGTCAATAATTGGGGCTCTCTGTCTCTCTGTCTGTCTCTCTTTCTCTCTCACTCTCTCTGTCTGTCTCTGTCTCTCTCTCTCACACTCTCTCTCTGTCTGTCTCTCTGTCTCTGTCTCTCTCTGTCTCTCTCTCTCTCTCTCTCTCACACTCTCTCTCTGTCTGTCTCTCTCTCTCTGTCTCTGTCTCTGTCTCTCTCTCTCTCTCTCTCTCTCTCTGTCTCTGTCTCTGTCTCTCTCTGTCTCTCTGTCTCTCTCTGTCTCTCTCTCTCTCTCACACTCTCTCTCTGTCTGTCTCTCTCTCTCTGTCTCTGTCTCTGTCTCTCTCTGTCTCTCTCTCTCTCTCTCTCTCTCACACTCTCTCTCTGTCTGTCTCTCTGTCTCTGTCTCTGTCTCTCTCTGTCTCTGTCTCTCTCTCTCTCTCTCTCTGTCTCTGTCTCTGTCTCTCTGTCTCTCTCTGTCTCACACTCTCTCTCTGTCTGTCTCTCTCTCTCTGTCTCTGTCTCTGTCTCTGTCTCTCTCTGTCTCTCTCTCTCTCTCTCTCACACTCTCTCTCTGTCTGTCTCTCTCTCTCTGTCTCTGTCTCTCTCTCTCTCTCTCTCACTCTCTCTCTCTGTCTGTCTCTCTCTCTCTCTCTCTTTCTCACACTCTCTCTCTGTCTGTCTCTCTCTCTCTGTCTCTGTCTCTGTCTCTCTCTGTCTCTCTCTCCCTCTCTCTCTCTCTGTCTCTGTCTCTCTCTCTCTCTCTGTCTCTCTCTCTCTCACACTCTCTCTCTGTCTGTCTCTCTCTCTCTGTCTCTGTCTCTGTCTCTCTCTGTCTCTCTCTCTCTCTCTCTCTCACACTCTCTCTCTCTCTGTCTCTCTCTCTCTGTCTCTCCATCACCTTGTAGACAAGTTTGCTGACGATACAAAGATGGGAGGAAAAGCAATCTGTGAGGAGGTCACAAAAAATCTGCAAAGGGACACAGACAGGCTCAGTGAGTGGGCAAACATTTGGCAGATGGAGTAGAATGTGGGAAAGTGTGAGATTGTCCACTTTGGCAGAAAAAATAGAAAAGCAAATTACGATTTAAATGGAGAAAGATTACAAAGTGCTGCAGTACAGCGGGACCTGGGGGTACTTGTACATGAAACACAAAAGGTTAGTCTGCAGGTACAGCAAGTGATCAGGAAGGCCAATGGTATCTTGGCCTTTATTGCAAAGGGGATGGAGTATAAAAGCAGGGAAGTCTTGCTCCAGTTATACAGGGTATTGGTGAGGCCACACCTGGAGTACTGCGTGCAGTTTTGGTCTCCGTATTTAAGGAAGGATATACTTGCTTTGGAGGCAGTTCAGAGAAGGTTTACTCGGTTGATTTCGGAGATGAGGGGGTTGACTTATGAGGAAAGGTTGAGGAGGTTGGGCCTCGACTCATTGGAATTCAGAAGAATGAGAGGTGATCTTATCGAAACGTATCAGATTATGAGGGGGCTCGACAAGGTGGATGCAGAGAGGATGTTCCCACTGATGGGGGAGACTAGAACTAGGGGGCATGGTCTTAGAATAAGGGGGGGCCCATTTAAAACTGAGATGAGGAGGAATTTCTTCTCTCAGAGGGTTGTAAATCTGTGGAATTCTCTGCCCCAGAGAGCTGTGGAGGCTGGGTCATTGAATATATTTAAGGTGGAGATAGACAGATTTTTGAGCGATAAGGGAGTGAAGGGTTATGGGGAGCGGGCGGGGAAGTGGAGCTGAGTCCATGATCGGATCAGCCATGATGGTATTAAATGGTGGAGCAGGCTCGAGGGGCCGAATGGCCGACTCCTGCTCCTGTTTCTGATGGTCTTGTGTTCTCAGCACCGACCGCAAATTGGACCCTTCTGGTCTGTGTGGGGGTCTCAGTCCCACACCGCGGCAGAGGGAGACGGGAACTTTGACCTTGTGTAACACAAGTCAGTCCCCTCCTCTAACCAAATCAAAAGAAAAATTCTGCGGATGCTGGAAATCTGAAATAAAAACAGAAGACTGCTTCAGCTCATCCGCTGCTGAAACCCTCACCCATGCCTTTGTTACCTCCCGACTTGACTATTCCAACGCACTCCTGACCGACCTCCCACATTCTACCCAACGTAAACTCGAGGTGATCCAAAACTCGGCTGCCCCCGTGTCCTAACTCGCACCGAGTCCCACTCACCCATCACCCCCTGTGCTCATTGCCCCGTGTCCTAACTCACACCAAGTCCCACTCACCCATCACCCCCTGTGCTCGCTGCCCCCGTGTCCTAACTCACACCAAGTCCCACTCACCCATCGCCCCCTGTGCTCACTGCCCCCGTGTCCTAACTCGCACCGAGTCCCACTCACCCATCACCCCCTGTGCTCACTGACCCTGTGTCCTAACTCTCACCAAGTCCCACTCATCCATCACCCCCTGTGCTCACTGACCCATGTCCTAACTCACACCCAGTCCCGCTCACCCATCACCCCCTGTGCTCACTGACCCCGTGTCCTAACTCACACCCAGTCCCACTCACCCATCACCCCCTGTGCTCACTGCCCCCGTGTCCTAACTCGCACCCAGACCCGCTCACCCATCACCCCCTGTGCTCACTGACCCTACATTGGCTCCCGGTTAAACAACGCCTCAATTTCAAAATTCTCATCCTTGTTTACAAATCCCTCCATGGCCCTCGCCCCTCCCTATCTCTGTAATCTCCTCCAGCCCCACAATACTGCATGCAGTTTTGGTCTCCTAATTCTGAGGAAGGACGTTCTTGCTATTGAGGGAGTACAGCGAAGGTTCACCAAACTGATTCCAGGGATGGCTGAACTGACATATGAGGAGAGACTGGATCAACTGGGCCTTTATTCACTGGAGTTTAGAAGGATGAGAGGGGATCTCATAGAAACATATAAGATTCTGACGGGACTGGACAGGTTAGATGCAGGAAGAATGTACCCGATGTTGGGGAAGTCCAGAACCAGGGGTCACAGTGTAAGGATAAGGGGTAAGCCATTTAGGACTGAGATGAGGAGAAACTTCTTCACTCAGAGAGTTGTGAACCTGTGGAATTCTCTACCACAGAAAGTTGTTGATGCCAGTTCATTGTATATATTCAAGAGGGAGTTAGATGTGGCCCTTACGGTTAAAGGGATCAAGGGGTATGGAGAGAAAGCAGGAAAGGGGGACTGAGGGAATGATCAGCCATGATCTTATTGAATGGTGGTGCAGGCTCGAAGGGCCGAATGGCCTACTCCTGCACCTATTTTCTATGTTTCTATGTAACCCCCCCCGAGATCTCTGCACTCCTCTAATTCTGCCCTCCTGACCATCCCTGATTATAATCGCTCCACCATCGGTGGCCGTGCCTTCTGTTGCCTGGGCCCCAAGCTCTGGAACTCCCTCCCTAAACCTCTCCGCCTCTCTCGCCTCGTTCAAGACGCTCCTTAAAACCTCCCTCTGTGACCCAGCTTTTGGTCACCTGGGCTAATTCCTCCTAGCGTGGCTTGGTATCAATTTTTTAGTCTGATAACGCCGCTGTGAAACATCGTGGGACATTTCACTATGTTATAGGCGCGCTATGAATACAATTTGTTGTTGTTGCAATACGCAGCATCTCTGGAGAGAGAAACAGAGTTCGCGTCCCAGGTCGATGACCCGTCGTCAGAACAGGCTAAAAGTTCGAGAAGTGACAGGTTTTTAAGCAAGTTCAGGGGCAAGGGAAAGGGGGGAGGGCAGTCTGGAACAAGAGGGGCAAGGTCTGTGATCGGGTGGAAGGTAGGAGAGATTAGAGAGAGCAAAGGGAACGATGGCCCACAGCAAATGGTACTGGGACAAGTTAAGAAACAAATGGTGAGTCTCGATAGGGTGTGAATGGAGATGGCAGAATTATCAGGAGCTTCCGTGGGGGAGAGAGAGAGGGAAAAAACAGGAAAAAATAAATGAAAATAAAATATAGCAGCAAAGGTTCTGGTGTGAACTTGTGGAAGTCGATTGTTGAGTTCAGAGGCTGCACAGTGCCTGAACGCAAGAGGAGGTGCTGTTCCTCGAGCTTACGTTGAGCTGCATTGGACCAGTGCAGGAGGTGAGGACGCAAAGCTCAGAGTGGGAGAGGAGCGGGGAATTAAAGTGACAGGCCACCGGAAGCTCGGGGTCACACTTGGGGACTGAACGGGGGTGTTCCGCAAAGCGGTCTCCCCGATCGAGGCTCGGTCTCCCCCGATGTCGAGGAGACCACATCCTGAGCAGCGAATACAGTGTACTGCATTGAAATAGTTGCAAGTGAATCGCGGATTCACCTGGAAGGAGCGTTTGACGGCCCTGGACAGTGGGAAGGGAGGAGAGTCCGATAACCATAAGGACATAAGAAACAGGAGCAGGAGTCGGCCATTCGGCCCCTCGAGCCTGCTCCGCCATTTAATACGACCATGGCTGATCCGATCATGGACTCAGCTCCACTTCCCCGCCCGCTCCCCATAACCCTTCACTCCCTTATCGCTCAAAAATCTGTCTCTCTCCACCTTAAATATATTCAATGACCCAGCCTCCACAGCTCTCTGGGGCAGAGAGTTCCACAGATTTACAACCCTCTGAGAGAAGAAATTCCTCCTCATCTCAGTTTTAAATGGGCGGCCCCTTATTCTAAGACCATGCCCCCTAGTTCTAGTCTCCCCCATCAGTGGGAACATCCTCTCTGCATCCACCTTGTCGAGCCCCCCTCATAATCTGATACGTTTCCATAAGATCACCTCTCATTCTTCTGAACTCCAATGAGTAGAGGCCCAACCTCCTCAACCTTTCCTCATAAGTCAACCCCCTCATCCCCGGAATCAACCGAGTGAACCTTCTCTGAACTATCTCCAAAGCAAGTATATCCTTTCGTAAATACAGAGACCAAAACTGCACGCAGTACTCCAGGTGTGGCCTCACCAATACCCTGTATAACTGGAGCAAGTCTTCCCTGCTTTTATACTCCATCCCCTTTGCAATAAAGGCCAAGATACCATTGGCCTTCCTGATCACTTGCTGTACCTGCAGACTAACCTTTTGTGTTTCATGTACAAGTAACCCCCAGGTCCCGCTGTACTGCAGCACTTTGTAATCTTTCTCCATTTAAATAATAACTTGCTGTTTGATTTTTTTTCGGCCAAAGTGCATGACCTCACACTTTCCCACATCTGATTAGGGGAACGAACATTGCCCTTTTAAGACGCTGCAGGTGGGACCCACTGTGTTCAGAGTTAATGAGAGTCTTCCTTGGGCAGTGCCAAGTTTTTAATTAGTTCACGTGCGTCTAATGTGCTGAGGAAAGCATCTCCGTCACACCCTCTGCTACTCTCGTACCTTGCCCCGAATTATTGCTTCATCGCTTTTCATGATATCTCCGATAATTGAAGCACTCTTTCCCTTTGCCAGGTCCAGGGTGGCTCACAGACTGGCCAGAGGCTGCATCCACTGCCAGAAGCGATGTAAGTGTGATTGATTCCTCAAGCTGCATGTGACCGATCTAACTTCCCCTTCTCCAACAGTTCCCGCTGCTGCTTAATTCTCTCTCCCGAATTCACTGCCTCGTGCTCTCTCGCACGATTTGTCTTTCGGTCTGGCTGTTGTTTTCTCCTGATCAGTCTGTGGCTCAGTGGGGAGTCGCTCTCCCTCTCGCGCGTGGCTCTGAGTCAGACAATCACGGGTTCGAACCCCAAACACGCCACGGATTCTAGCCCGAGATACCCAGGTCAACGTTCCCCGGTGCCAGTACTGAGGGAGTGCCGCACTGTCGGAGGGGCAGTACTGAGGGAGCGCCGCACTGTCGGAGGGTCAGTACTGAGGGAGTGCCGCACTGTCGGAGGGCCAGTACTGAGGGAGTGCCGCACTGTCGGAGGGGCAGTACTGAGGGAGCGCCGCACTGTCGGAGGGGCAGTACTGAGGGAGTGCCGCACTGTCGGAGGGGCAGTACTGAGGGAGTGCCGCACTGTCGGAGGGGCAGTACTGATGGAGTGCCGCACTGTCGGAGGGGCAGTACTGAGGGAGTGCCGCACTGTCGGAGGGGCAGTACTGAGGGAGTGCCGCACTGTCGGAGGGGCAGTACTGAGGGAGCGCCGCACTGTCGGAGGGGCAGTACTGAGGGAGTGCCGCACTGTCGGAGGGGCAGTACTGAGGGAGTGCTGCACTGTCGGAGGTGCAGTACTGAGGGAGTGCTGCACTGTCAGAGGTGCCACCTTCGGGATAAGACCCTAAACCGAGGCCCTGAGGTGCAGGTAGAAGATTGAACGGCTGCTATTGGAACAAGAGCAGGGGAGTTCTCCCCGGTGTCCTGGGGCCAATATTTATCCCTCAATCCACATCACTACAACACAGACGATCCGCTCAGTACATGTATAGAAGGTCGAGGGACTGAGGTGTTTAATGGGATTCCATCGAGTAGATACAGAGAAACTATTTTCTCTGGTGGTGGGCTGGGGGCAGTCCGGAACAAGGGAGAATCATTTAAAATGACTGATAGGCCATTCAATGCGGCACTCCCTCAGTACCGCCCCTCCGACAGTGCGGCACTCCCTCAGTACCGCCCCTCCGACAGTGCGGCACTCCCTCAGTACTGCCCCTCCGACAGTGCGGCACTCCCTCAGTACTGCACCTCCGACAGTGCGGCACTCCCTCAGTACTGCCCCTCCGACAGTGCGGCGCTCCCTCAGTACCGCCCCTCTGACAGTGCGGCGCTCCCTCAGTACTGCCCCTCCGACAGTGCGGCGCTCCCTCAGTACCGCCCCTCCGACAGTGCGGCGCTCCCTCAGTACTGCCCCTCCGACAGTGCGGCACTCCCTCAGTGCTGCCCCTCCGACAGTGCGGCACTCCCTCAGTACTGCACCTCCGACAGTGCGGCACTCCCTCAGTACTGCACTGGAGTGTCAGCCTGGATTGTAGTGAAGTCTCTGGAGTGGGACTTCTGCCCCCGAGGCGAGTGTCCTGTCCCCTGAGCCACAGCTGACTCTGGAAGGGGAAGCACTACAGACGGGGCAATAAATGCTGACCTTGCTCGAGACGCCCACATCCCAAGAATGAAGAATAATAAAATAAAATCCAGCAACTTGTTATCGGCATACAAAGTCCAGGCACCATATCAGTAATCAAATTAACACCTCATCCCTCAAGGAAAGGGACAGGGAGAGAGGAGGGGGCCATATGGCCCCTCGGGCCTGTTGTGCCATTCAATGGGATCATGGCTGATCTGCCCATCAAACCCAGGCCCTCCTCTGGCCCATGCCCCGCGATAACCTCACCCACCAACAATCAAGCAATTGTCATGTTCAAAGCTGCAATTAACTCCCGGTCTCAACAGCGACTGGGGGGAGAGAGTTCCACATTACCACTGGCCTTTGTGTCAAGCAATGCTTTCCGTCAGAGGTGCGGTACTGAGGGAGTGCCGCACTGTCGGAGGGGCAGTACTGAGGGAGTGCCGCACTGTCGGAGGGGCAGTACTGAGGGAGTGCCGCACTATCGGAGGGGCGGTACTGAGGGAGTGCAGCACTGTCGGAGGGTCAGTACTGAGGGAGCGCCGCACTGTCAGAGGGGCAGTACTGAGGGAGTGCCGCACTGTCGGAGGGGCAGTACTGAGGGAGCGCCGCACTGTCGGAGGGACAGTACTGAGGGAGTGCCGCACTATCGGAGGGGCGGTACTGAGGGAGTGCCGCACTGTCGGAGGGGCAGTACTGAGGGAGCACCGCACTGTCGGAGGGGCAGTACTGAGGGAGCGCCGCACTGTCGGAGGGGCAGTACTGAGGGAGTGCCGCACTGTCGGAGGGGCGGTACTCAGGGAGTGCAGCACTGTCGGAGGGTCAGTACTGAGGGAGTGCCGCACTGTCGGAGGGGCAGTACTGAGGGAACGCCGCACTGTCGGAGGGGCAGTACTGAGGGAGCGCCGCACTGTCGGAGGGGCAGTACTGAGGGAACGCCGCACTGTCGGAGGGGCAGTACTGAGGGAACGCCGCACTGTCGGAGGGGCAGTACTGAGGGAACGCCGCACTGTCGGAGGGGCAGTACTGAGGGAGTGCCGCACTATCGGAGGGGCAGTACTGAGGGAGTGCCGTACTGTCGGAGGAGCCATCTTTTGGATGAGACGTTAAACCGAGGCCCTGTCTGCTCTCTCAGGTGGACATAAAAGATCCCACAGCCACTATGTTGAAGAAGAGCAGGGGGAGTTATCCCCGGTGTCCTGGGGACAATATTTCATCATCAAAGGCAGTCCCTCGGAGTCGAGGAAGACTTGCCTCCACTCTAACAGTGAGTTCTCAGGTGACTGAACAGTCCAATACAGGAACCACAGTCCCTGTCACAGGTGGGACAGACAGTGGTTGAGGGAAGGGGAGGGTGGGACTGGTTTGCCGCACGCTCCTTCCGCTGCCTGCGCTTGCTTTCTGCACGCTCTCGGCGACGAGACTCGAGGTGCTCAGCGCCCTCCCGGATGCACTCCCTCCACTTAGGGGCGGGACTGGTCTTTGGGCCAGGGACTCCCAGGTGTCGGTGGGGATGTTGCACTTTATCAGGGTGGGCTTTGAGGGTGTGTCCCTTGTAACGTTTCCTCTGCCCACCTGGGGCTCGCTTGACACTTATCCCTCAATCAACCTCACTAAAAAACAACAGATGATCTGCGTCATTATCACATTGCTGTGTGTGGGAGCTTGCTGTGCGCAAATTGGCTGCCGTGTTTCCCACAATACAACAGTGAGCACACTCCACGAAGTACTTCATTGGCTGTAAAGCGCTTTGAGACGTCCGGTGGTGGTGAAAGGCGCTACGGAAATGCAAGTCTTTCCATTTTCTTGAGATAACCTGAAATACAGACTCGGTGTCCTGCCAGTCCACATTAAAGGTCAGTTAGGAGTCAAAAGGGTTAAAAGAAGCTCAAAGGGTTAAATTATGAGGATCGTTTGCAAGATGAGATCAGCTGCGATGGTGTTAAATGGCAGAGCAGGTTCGAGGGGCCGAATGGCCGACTCCTGCTCCTATTCCTGATGTTCGAGAGTAGCCTTGTATTCCCTCGTGTATCGAAGATTAAAGGGCGATCTAATCCAGGTGTGTAAGATGATTAAAGGATGTGATTGGCTCGTAGGGAGGAACCATTTCCTCTGGTAGATGGAGTGAGGGAGAGGTGGGGGAGTGAGGAGGGGTGGGGGAGAGTGAGGAGGGGTGGGGGAGAGTGAGAGGGGCGGGGGGAGAGTGAGGGAGAGGTGGGGGAGAGTTAGGGGGCGTGTGGGGGAGAGTTAGGGGGCGTGGGAGAGTGAGGGGGGGGTGGGGGGAGAGTGAGGGGGCGGGGGGAGAGTGAGGGGGGGCGGGGGAGAGTGAGGGGGGCGGGGGAGAGTGAGGGGGGGCGGGGGAGAGTGAGGGGGGGGCGGGGGAGAGTGAGGGGGGGCGGGGGAGAGTGGGGGGGGGCGGGGGAGAGTGAGGGGGTGGGCGGGGGGAGAGTGGGGGAGAGGCTGGGAAGAATAAGGGGGGCGGGGAGAGTGAGGGGGGGTGGGGGGAGAGTGAGGGGGGGCGGGGGAGAGTAAGGGGGGGCTGGGGGATAGTGAGGGGGGGCTGGGGGATAGTGAGGGGGGGCTGGGGGAGAGTGAGGGGGGGCGGGGGAGAGTAAGGGGGGGGCTGGGGGATAGTGAGGGGGGGCTGGGGGAGAGTGAGGGGGGGCGGGGGAGAGTAAGGGGGGGGCTGGGGGATAGTGAGGGGGGGGCAGGGGGATAGTGAGGGGGGGGCAGGGGGATAGTGAGGGGGGGGCGGGGGGAGAGTGAGTGGGGGGCGGGGGGAGAGTGAGGGGGGGCAGGGGGAGAGCGAGGGGGGGGCAGGGGGATAGTGAGGGGGGGGCAGGGGGATAGTGAGGGGGGGGCAGGGGGATAGTGAGGGGGGGGGCGGGGGGAGAGTGAGTGGGGGGCGGGGGGAGAGTGAGGGGGCGGGGGGAGAGTGAGGGGGGGGCTGGGGGAGAGTGAGGGGGGCTGGGGTTAGTGAGGGGGGGCTGGGGGAGAGTGGGGGGGGCGGGGGGATAGTGAGGGGGGGGCGGGGGGATAGTGAGGGGGGGGCTGGGGGAGAGTGAAGGGGGGGCGGGGGGAGAGTGGGGGGGCGGGGGGAGAGTGAGGGGGGTCGGGGGAGAGTGAGGGGGCAGGGGGGAGAGTGACGGGGTGGCGGGGGGAGAGTGAGGGGGGGCTGGGGGAGAGTGAGTGGGGGGCGGGGGGAGAGTGAGGGGGCGGGGGGAGAGTGAGGGGGCAGGGTGGAGAGTGACGGGGTGGCGGGGGGAGAGTGAGGGGGGGGCGGGGGGAGAGTGAGGGGGGCGGGGGGAGAGTGAGCGGGGGGCAGGGGGAGTCCAGAACAAGACGACATAACCTTAAAATTAGAGCTAGTATGTTCAGGGATAACAGAAACATAGAAACATAGAAAATAGGTGCAGGAGTAGGCCATTCGGCCCTTCGAGCCTGCACCACCAGTCAATAAGATCATGGCTGATCATTCCCTCAGTACCCCTTTCCTGCTTTCTCTCCATACCCCTTGATCCCTTTAGCCGTAAGGGCCATATCTAACTCCCTCTCGAATATATCCAATGAACTGGCCTCAACAACTCTCTGCGGCAGGGAATTCCACAGGTTAACAACTCTCTGAGTGAAGAAGTTTCTCCTCATCTCGGTCCTAAATGGCTTACCCCTTATCCTTAGACTGTGACCCCTGGTTCTGGACTTCCCCAACATCGGGAACATTCTTCCTGCATCTAACCTATCCAGTCCCGTCAGAATTTTATATGTTTCTATGAGATCCCCTCTCATCCTTCTAAACTCCAATGAATAAAGGCCCAGTCGATCCAGTCTCTCCTCATAGGTCAGTCCTGCCATCCCGAGAATCAGTCTGGTGAACCTTCGCTGCACTCCCTCAATAGCAAGAACGTCCTTCCTCAGATTAGGAGACCAAAACTGAACACAATATTCCAGGTGAGGCCTCACCAAGGCCCTATACAACTGCAGTAAGACCTCCCTGCTCCTATACTCAAATCCCCTCGCTATGAAGGCCAACATACCATTTGCTTTCTTCACCGCCTGCTGTACCTGCATGCCAACTTTCAATGACTGATGTACCATGACACCCAGGTCTCGTTGCACCTCCCCTTTTCCTAATCTGTCACCATTCAGATAATATTCTGCCTTCCTGTTTTTGCCCCCAAAGTGGATAACCTCACATTTATCCACATTATACTGCATCTGCCATGCATTTGCCCACTCACCTAACCTGTCCAAGTCACCCTGCAGCCTCTTAGCATCCTCCTCACAGCTCACACTGCCACCCATCCGCAACCTTAGATGATGTCAGGAATCACTTCTTCACACAAAGGATTGTGGCAATCTGGAACGCTGTCCCCCAAAAGGGAGGGGATCTCATAGAAACATACAACATTCTGACAGGGCTCGACAGGGTAGATGCAGGGAGGGTGTTTCCCCCGGGGCTGGGGAGTCTAGAAACGGGGGTCACAGTCTCAGGATAAGGGCTCGGCCATTTAGGACTGAGATGAGGAGGAATTTCTTCACTCAGAGGGGGGTGAATCTTTGGGATTCTCTGCCCCAGAGGGCCGTGGGGGCTCAGTCATTGAAAGAGAGAAAGCCTTGCGTTTATTTACCAATGTTCACAACCATCAGATTGTCCCAAAACGCTTTAATGAAGTATTTTTGGAGTGCAGTCACTGTTGTAATGTGGGAAACACAGCAGCTAATTTGCGCACAGCAAGCTCCCACAAAAGCAGTGTGATAATGATCCAGATAATCTATGTTTGTGATGTTGATTGAGGGATAAATATTGGCCCCAGGACAACGGGGGTAACTCCCCTGCTCTTCTTCAAATAATGTCCATGGGATCTTTTACATCCACCTGAGAGAGCAGACGGGGCCTCAGTTTAACGTCTCATCCGAAAGATGACACCTCTGACAGTTCGGCACTCCCTCAGTACTGCCCCTCCGACAGTGCGGCACTCCCTCAGTACCGCCCCTCCGACAGTGCAACACTCCCTCAGTACTGCCCCTCCGACAGTGCGGCACTCCCTCAGTACCGCCCCTCCGACAGTGCAACACTCCCTCAGTACTGCCCCTCCAACAGTGCGGCACTCCCTCAGTGCTGCCCCTCCGACAGTGCGGCACTCCCTCAGTACTGCCCCTCCGACAGTGCGGCACTCCCTCAGTACTGCCCCTCCGACAGTGCGGCACTCCCTCAGTACTGCCCCTCCGACAGTGCGGGGCTCCCTCAGTACTGCCCCTCCGACAGTGCGGCGCTCCCTCAGTACTGCCCCTCCGACAGTGCGGCACTCCCTCAGTACTGCCCCTCCGACAGTGCGGGACTCCCTCAGTACTGCCCCTCCGACAGTGCGGTGCTCCCTCAGTACTGCCCCTCCGACAGTGCGGTGCTCCCTCAGTACTGCCCCTCCGACAGTGCGGCACTCCCTCAGTACTGCCCCTCCGACAGTGCGGCACTCCCTCAGTACTGCCCCTCCGACAGTGCAGCACTCCCTCAGTACTGCCCCTCCGACAGTGCGGCGCTCCCTCAGTACTGCCCAGGGAGTGTCCGCCTGGATTATAGACTCAAGCCCCTGGAGTTGGACTTGAACCCACAACCTTCTGACTCAGAGGCGAGGGTGCTGCCCACTGGGCCACGGCTGAGTACGTTCAAGGCTGACATCGTAGATCTTTGGGCTCGAAGGAAATCTAGGAATGTGGGGATCGGGCGGGAATGAGCTGTTGGGGTAGAAGATCAGCCATGACATTGAGATGGATTTATGGAGAGAAAAAGGATTTGGGATAAGCGAAGAAGGTAGGGGCGAGGGACATGGTGAGAAAGTGCGAGGGACATCATAGAATCATAGAAATGTACAGCATGAATGGAGGACGATCGGCCCATCGAATCCCTGTTGGGATATGGGGAGAAGGTGTGTAGGTGGGATGGAGTGACACGGGGAGAAGGTGTGTAGGTGGGATGGAGTGACACGGGGAGAAGGTGTGTAGGTGGGATGGAGTGACACGGGGAGAAGGTGTGTAGGTGGGATGGAGTGACACGGGGAGAAGGTGTGTAGACGGGATGGAGTGACACGGGGAGAAGGTGTGTAGACGGGATGGAGTGACACGGGGAGAAGGTGTGTAGGTGGGATGGAGTGACACGGGGAGAAGGTGTGTAGGTGGGATGGAGTGACACGGGGAGAAGGTGTGTAGACGGGATGGAGTGACACGGGGAGAAGGTGTGTAGACGGGATGGAGTGACACGGGGAGAAGGTGTGTAGGTGGGATGGAGTGACACGGGGAGAAGGTGTGTAGGTGGGATGGAGTGACATGGGGAGAAGGTGTGTAGGTGGGATGGAGTGACACGGGAGAAGGTGTGTAGACGGGATGGAGTGACACGGGGAGAAGGTGTGTAGGTGGGATGGAGTGACACGGGGAGAAGGTGTGTAGACGGGATGGAGTGACACGGGGAGAAGGTGTGTAGACAGGATGGAGTGACAGGGGGAGAAGGTGTGTAGGTGGGATGGAGTGACACGGGGAGAAGGTGTGTAGGTGGGATGAAGTGACACGGGGAGAAGGTGTGTAGATGGGATGGAGTGACACGGGGAGAAGGTGTGTAGGTGGGATGGAGTGACACGGGGAGAAGGTGTGTAGGCGGGATGGAGTGACACGGGGAGAAGGTGTGTAGGCGGGATGGAGTGACACGGGGAGAAGGTGTGTAGGTGGGATGGAGTGACACGGGGAGAAGGTGTGTAGGCGGGATGGAGTGACACTGGGAGAAGGTGTGTAGGTGGGATGGAGTGACACGGGGAGAAGGTGTGTAGGTGGGATGGAGTGACATGGGGAGAAGGTGTGTAGGTGGGATGGAGTGACACTGGGAGAAGGTGTGTAGGTGGGATGGAGTGACACTGGGAGAAGGTGTGTAGGAGGGATGGAGTGACACGGGGAGAAGGTGTGTAGGTGGGATGGAGTGACACGGGGAGAAGGTGTGTAGGCGGGATGGAGTGACACGGGGAGAAGGTGTGTAGGCGGGATGGAGTGACACGGGGAGAAGGTGTGTAGGTGGGATGGAGTGACACTGGGAAAAGGTGTGTAGGTGGGATGGAGTGACACTGGGAAAAGGTGTGTAGGTGGGATGGAGTGACACGGGGAGAAGGTATGTATGTGGGATGGAGTGACACGGGGAGAAGGTGTGTAGACGGGATGGAGTGACACGGGGAGAAGGTGTGTAGGTGGGATGGAGTGACACTGGGAGAAGGTGTGTAGACGGGATGGAGTGACATGGGGAGAAGGTGTGTAGTTGGGATGGAGTGACACGGGGAGAAGGTGTGTAGGTGGGATGAAGTGACACGGGGAGAAGGTGTGTAGGTGGGATGGAGTGACACGGGGAGAAGGTGTGTAGGTGGGATGGAGTGACACGGGGAGAAGGTGTGTAGGTGGGATGGAGTGACACGGGGAGAAGGTGTGTAGGCGGGATGGAGTGACACTGGGAGAAGGTGTGTAGGTGGGATGGAGTGACACGGGGAGAAGGTGTGTAGGTGGGATGGAGTGACACGGGGAGAAGGTGTGTAGGCGGGATGGAGTGACACGGGGAGAAGGTGTGTAGGTGGGATGGAGTGACACGGGGAGTAGGCGGAATAGAGTGACACGGGGAGAAGGTGTGTAGGTGGGATGGAGTGACACGGGGAGAAGGTGTGTAGGTGGGATGGAGTGACACGGGGAGAAGGTGTGTAGGTGGGATGGAGTGACACTGGGAGAAGGTGTGTAGGTGGGATGGAGTGACACTGGGAGAAGGTGTGTAGGTGGGATGGAGTGACATGGGGAGAAGGTGTGTAGACGGGATGGAGTGACACGGGGAGAAGTTATGTAGGTGGGATGGAGTGACACTGGGAGAAGGTGTGTAGGAGGGATGGAGTGACACGGGGAGAAGGTGTGTAGACGGGATGGAGTGACACGGGGAGAAGGTGTGTAGGTGGGATGGAGTGACACTGGGAGAAGGTGTGTAGGAGGGATGGAGTGACACGGGGAGAAGGTGTGTAGGAGGGATGGAGTGACACGGGGAGAAGGTGTGTAGGTGGGATGGAGTGACACGGGGAGAAGGTGTGTAGGTGGGATGGAGTGACACGGGGAGAAGGTGTGTAGGCGGGATGGAGTGACACGGGGAGAAGGTGTGTAGACGGGATGGAATGACATGGGGAGAAGGTGTGTAGGTGGGATGGAGTGACACGGGGAGAAGCTGTGTAGGTGGGATGGAGTGACACTGGGAGAAGGTGTGTAGGTGGGATGGAGTGACACGGAGAGAAGGTGTGTAGGTGGGATGGAGTGACACGGGGAGAAGGTGTGTAGGTGGGATGGAGTGACACGGGGAGAAGGTGTGTCGGTGGGATGGAGTGACACGGGGAGAAGGTGTGTAGGTGGGATGGAGTGACACTGGGAGAAGGTGTGTAGGTTGGATGGAGTGACACGGGGAGAAGGTGTGTAGGTGGGATGGAGTGACATGGGGAGAAGGTGTGTAGGTGGGATGGAGTGACACGGGGAGAAGGTGTGTAGGTGGGATGGAGTGACACGGGGAGAAGGTGTGTAGGTGGGATGGAGTGACACGGGGAGAAGGTGTGTAGGCGGGATGGAGTGACACGGGGGGAAGGTGTGTAGGTGGGATGGAGTGACACGGGGAGAAGGTGTGTAGGTGGGATGGAGTGACACGGGGGGAAGGTGTGTCGGTGGGATGGAGTGACACGGGGAGTAGGCGGGATGGAGTGACACGGGGAGAAGGTGTGTAGGTGAGATGGAGTGACACTGGGAGAAGGTATGTAGGCGGGATGGAGTGACACGGGGAGAAGGTATGTAGGTGGGATGGAGTGACACGGGGAGAAGGTGTGTAGGTGGGATGGAGTGACACGGGGAGAAGGTGTGTAGGTGGGATGGAGTGACATGGGGAGATGGGGTGTAGACGGGATGGAGTGACACGGGGAGAAGGTGTGTAGGTGGGATGGAGTGACACGGGGAGAAGGTGTGTAAGTGGGATGGAGTGACATGGGGAGAAGGTGTGTAGGTGGGATGGAGTGACACGGGGAGAAGGTGTGTCGACGGGATGGAGTGACACGGGGAGAAGGTGTGTAGGTGGGATGGAGTGACACTGGGAGAAGGTGTGTAGGTTGGATGGAGTGACATGGGGAGAAGGTGTGTAGGTGGGATGGAGTGACATGGGGAGAAGGTGTGTAGGTGGGATGGAGTGACACGGGGAGAAGGTGTGTAGGCGGGATGGAGTGACACGGGGAGAAGGTGTGTAGGTGGGATGGAGTGACACGGGGAGTAGGCGGGATGGAGTGACACGGGGAGAAGGTGTGTAGGTGGGATGGAGTGACACGGGGAGAAGGTGTGTAGGTGGGATGGAGTGACACGGGGAGTAGGCGGGATGGAGTGACACGGGGAGAAGGTGTGTAGGTGGGATGGAGTGAAACGGGGAGAAGGTGTGTAGGTGGGATGGAGTGACACTGGGAGAAGGTGTGTAGGTGGGATGGAGTGACACGGGGAGAAGGTGTGTAGGCGGGATGGAGTGACACTGGGAGAAGGTGTGTAGGTGGGATGGAGTGACACGGGGAGAAGGTGTGTAGGTGGGATGGAGTGACACGGGGAGAAGGTGTGTAGGCGGGATGGAGTGACACGGGGAGAAGGTGTGTAGGTGGGATGGAGTGACACGGGGAGTAGGTGGGATAGAGTGACACGGGGAGAAGGTGTGTAGGTGGGATGGAGTGACACGGGGAGAAGGTGTGTAGGTGGGATGGAGTGACACGGGGAGAAGGTGTGTAGGTGGGATGGAGTGACACAGGGAGAAGGTGTGTAGGTGGGATGGAGTGACACTGGGAGAAGGTGTGTAGGTGGGATGGAGTGACATGGGGAGAAGGTGTGTAGACGGGATGGAGTGACACGGGGAGAAGGTATGTAGGTGGGATGGAGTGACACTGGGAGAAGGTGTGTAGGAGGGATGGAGTGACACGGGGAGAAGGTGTGTAGACGGGATGGAGTGACACGGGGAGAAGTTGTGTAGGTGGGATGGAGTGACACTGGGAGAAGGTGTGTAGGAGGGATGGAGTGACACGGGGAGAAGGTGTGTAGGAGGGATGGAGTGACACGGGGAGAAGGTGTGTAGGTGGGATGGAGTGACACGGGGAGAAGGTGTGTAGGTGGGATGGAGTGACACGGGGAGAAGGTGTGTAGGCGGGATGGAGTGACACGGGGAGAAGGTGTGTAGACGGGATGGAATGACATGGGGAGAAGGTGTGTAGGTGGGATGGAGTGACACGGGGAGAAGCTGTGTAGATGGGATGGAGTGACACTGGGAGAAGGTGTGTAGGTGGGATGGAGTGACACGGAGAGAAGGTGTGTAGGTGGGATGGAGTGACACGGGGAGAAGGTGTGTAGGTGGGATGGAGTGACACGGGGAGAAGGTGTGTAGGTGGGATGGAGTGACACGGGGAGAAGGTGTGTAGGTGGGATGGAGTGACATGGGGAGAAGGTGTGTAGGTGGGATGGAGTGACACGGGGAGAAGGTGTGTAGGTGGGATGGAGTGACACGGGGAGAAGGTGTGTAGGTGGGATGGAGTGACACGGGGAGAAGGTGTGTAGGCGGGATGGAGTGACACGGGGGGAAGGTGTGTCGGTGGGATGGAGTGACACGGGGAGTAGGCGGGATGGAGTGACACGGGGAGAAGGTGTGTAGGTGAGATGGAGTGACACTGGGAGAAGGTATGTAGGTGGGATGGAGTGACACGGGGAGAAGGTATGTAGGTGGGATGGAGTGACACGGGGAGAAGGTGTGTAGGTGGGATGGAGTGACACGGGGAGAAGGTGTGTAGGTGGGATGGAGTGACATGGGGAGATGGGGTGTAGACGGGATGGAGTGACACGGGGAGAAGGTGTGTAGGTGGGATGGAGTGACACGGGGAGAAGGTGTGTAAGTGGGATGGAGTGACATGGGGAGAAGGTGTGTAGGTGGGATGGAGTGACACGGGGAGAAGGTGTGTCGACGGGATGGAGTGACACGGGGAGAAGGTGTGTAGGTGGGATGGAGTGACACTGGGAGAAGGTGTGTAGGTTGGATGGAGTGACATGGGGAGAAGGTGTGTAGGTGGGATGGAGTGACATGGGGAGAAGGTGTGTAGGTGGGATGGAGTGGCACGGGGAGAAGGTGTGTAGGCGGGATGGAGTGACACGGGGAGAAGGTGTGTAGGTGGGATGGAGTGACACGGGGAGTAGGCGGGATGGAGTGACACGGGGAGAAGGTGTGTAGGTGGGATGGAGTGACACGGGGAGAAGGTGTGTAGGTGGGATGGAGTGACACGGGGAGTAGGCGGGATGGAGTGACACGGGGAGAAGGTGTGTAGGTGGGATGGAGTGAAACGGGGAGAAGGTGTGTAGGTGGGATGGAGTGACACTGGGAGAAGGTGTGTAGGCGGGATGGAGTGACACGGGGAGAAGGTGTGTAGACGGGATGGAGTGACACGGGGAGAAGGTGTGTAGGTTGGATGGAGTGACACGGGGAGAAGGTGTGTAGGTGGGATGGAGTGACACGGGGAGAAGGTGTGTATGTGGGATGGAGTGACACGGGGAGAAGGTATGTAAGTGGGATGGAGTGACATGGGAAGAAGGTGTGTAGGTGGGATGGAGTGACACTGGGAGAAGGTGTGTAGGTGGGATGGAGTGACGCGGGGAGAAGGTGTGTAGGTGGGATGGAGTGACATGGGGAGAAGGTGTGTAGGTGGGATGGAGTGACATGGGGAGAAGGTGTGTAGGTGGGATGGAGTGACACGGGGAGAAGGTGTGTAGGTGGGATGGAGTGACACGGGGAGAAGGTGTGTAGGTGGGATGGAGTGACACGGGGAGAAGGTATGTAGGTGGGATGCAGTGACAAGGGAAGAAGGTGTGTAGACGGGATGGAGTGACACGGGGAGAAGGTGTGTAGGTGGGATGCAGTGACAAGGGAAGAAGGTGCGTAGACGGGATGGAGTGACACGCGGAGAAGGTGTGTAGGTGGGATGCAGTGACAAGGGAAGAAGGTGCGTAGACGGGATGGAGTGACATGGGGAGAAGGTGTGTAGGTGGGATGGAGTGACACGGGGAGAAGGTGTGTAGACGGGATGGAGTGACACGGGGAGAAGGTGTGTAGGTGGGATGGAGTGACAAGGGAAGAAGGTGCGTAGACGGGATGGAGTGACATGGGGAGAAGGTGTGTAGGTGCGATGGAGTGACACGGGGAGAAGGTGTGTAGGTGGGATGGAGTGACACGGGGAGAAGGTGTGTAGGTGGGATGGAGTGACACGGGGAGAAGGTGTGTAGGTGGGATGGAGTGACACGGGGAGAAGGTGTGTAGACGGGATGGAGTGACACGGGGAGAAGGTGTGTAGGTGGGATGGAGTGACACTGGGAGAAGGTGTGTAGGTGGGATGGAGTGACATGGGGAGAAGGTGTGTTGGTGGGATGGAGTGACACGGGGAGAAGGTGTGTAGGTGGGATGGAGTGACACGGGGAGAAGGTGTGTTGGTGGGATGGAGTTACATGGGGAGAAGGTGTGCAGGTGGGATGGAGTGACACGGGGAGAAGGTGTGTAGGTGGGATGGAGTGACACGGGGAGAAGGTGTGTAGGTGGGATGGAGTGACATGGGGAGAAGGTGTGTAGACGGGATGGAGTGACACAGGGAGAAGGTGTGTAGGTGGGATGGAGTGACATGGGGAGAAGGTGTGTAGACGGGATGGAGTGACATGGGGAGAAGGTGTGTAGGTGGGATGGAGTGACACGGGGAGAAGGTGTGTAGGCGGGATGGAGTGACACGGGGAGAAGGTGTGTAGGTGGGATGGAGTGACACGGGGAGAAGGTGTGTAGGTGGGATGGAGTGACACTGGGAGAAGGTGTGTAGGTGCGATGGAGTGACACGGGGAGAAGGTGTGCAGGTGGGATGGAGTGACACGGGGAGAAGGTGTGTAGGTGGGATGGAGTGACACGGGGAGAAGGTGTGTAGGTGGGATGGAGTGACACGGGGAGAAGGTGTGTAGGTGGAATGGAGTGACACGGGGAGAAGGTGTGTAGGTGGGATGGAGTGACACGGGGAGAAGGTGTGTAGACGGGATGGAGTGACACGGGGAGAAGGTGTGTAGGTGGGATGGAGTGACACGGGGAGAAGGTGTGTAGGTGGGATGGAGTGACACGGGGAGAAGGTGTGTAGGTGGGATGGAGTGACACGGGGAGAAGGTGTGTAGGTGGGATGGAGTGACACTGGGAGAAGGTGTGTAGGTGCGATGGAGTGACACGGGGAGAAGGTGTGCAGGTGGGATGGAGTGACACGGGGAGAAGGTGTGTAGGTGGGATGGAGTGACACGGGGAGAAGGTGTGTAGGTGGGATGGAGTGACACGGGGAGAAGGTGTGTAGGTGGGATGGAATGACACGGGGAGAAGGTGTGTAGGTGGGCTGGACTGACACGGGGAGAAGGTGTGTAGGTGGGATGGAGTGACACGGGGAGAAGGTGTGTAGGTGGGATGGAGTGACACGGGGAGAAGGTGTGTAGGTGGGATGGAGTGACACGGGGAGAAGGTGTGTAGGTGGGATGGAGTGACACGGGGAGAAGGTGTGTAGGTGGGATGGAGTGACACGGGGAGAAGGTGTGTAGGTGGGATGGAGTGACACGGGGAGAAGGTGTGTAGGTGGGATGGAGTGACACGGGGAGAAGGAGTGTTGGTGGGATGGAGTGACACGGGGAGAAGGTGTGTAGGTGGGATGGAGTGACACGGGGAGAAGGTGTGTAGGTGGGATGGAGTGACACTGGGAGAAGGTGTGTAGGTGGGATGGAGTGACACGGGGAGAAGGTGTGTAGGTGGGATGGAGTGACACGGGGAGAAGGTGTGTAGACGGGATGGAGTGACACGGGGAGAAGGTGTGCGGGGCTGGTTTTGACGTTCTGGGTCAGAGTCTGACTGGCTGGATGATGAGTCTGGGTCTTCGCTCCCGATAAGACCAGGGCTGGGCTCCCGTGGAATTTTTACAGCTGGTTTATTACTGCTCTTGCCAAACTGCCGACTCAGGCCTTTGGCCACTGCTGCAGCTATCTTCAATCGTGTTAACGCGGCACTCAGCAGTGGGAAACACAAGGATTGTTATCGGGAGTGAGGCTTGTGCGATGAGCGGACCAAGGCTCACCCAGCCAGTGTCCCATCGGCGAGGGACAGGGGAGCGGAGATCTGGTCACAACCTCAGGTCCCCGAGGGTTGAAAGGTCAGACTGTGACCTCCGACCCCCTCCCCCCTGACAGGCCTATCTCCGAATCCAGCTCCCTCTCCCTCCCCACTGTGTGTGGCGGTGTATTCTCACTCCGCCGGAGGGAATGTTTTGACTTTGAATGCCCTGTGGATCGGGTATTAATCACTCAGCTGTAGTTCCCTCACTCGCTCCCTCCGACACTCCCCGGGAGATAGTGTTCACGGGGAGATAGTGAGACTGCCTGGGAAGGGGCGGGGAGCGAGGCTGGTTGGGGGGAATGAGGTCACCATATCATGTGTTGTATCCGTTTACTGTCACACAACAAGTTAAAGAAAGACTTGCATTTACGTGTCGCCTTTCATGACCACCGGACGTCACAAAGTGCTTTACAGCCAATGAAGTACTTTGTGGAGTGTAGTCACTGTTGTATTGTGGGAAACACGGCAGGCAAATTGTGCACAGCAAGATCCCACGCGCAGCAATGTGATAATGACCCAGATAATCTATTTTAGTGATGTTGGTCGAGGGATAAATATTAGCCCCAGGACACCGGGGAGAACTCCCCTGCTCTTCTTCCAAATAATGTCCATGGGATCTTTTACATCCACCTGAGAGGGCAGACCTCGGTTTAATGTCTCATCCGAAAGACGGCCCCTCCGACAGTGCGGCGCTCCCTCAGTACTGCCCCTCCGACAGTGCGGCGCTCCCTCAGTACTGCCCCTCCGACAGTGCGGCACTCCCTCAGCACTGCCCCTCCGACAGTGCGGCGCTCCCTCAGTACTGCTCCTCCGACAGTGCGGCGCTCCCTCAGTACTGCCCCTCCGACAGTGCGGCGCTCCCTCAGTACTGCCCCTGCGACAGTGCGGCACTCCCTCAGTACAGCCCCTCCGACAGTGCGGCGCTCCCTCAGTACTGCCCCTCCAACAGTGCGACGCTCCCTCAGTACTGCCCCTCCGACAGTGCGGCACTCCCTCAGTACTGCCCCTGCGACAGTGCGGCACTCCCTCAGTACTGCCCCTCCGACAGTGCGGCACTCCCTCAGTACTGCCCCTGCGACAGTGCGGCACTCCCTCAGTACTGCCCCTCCGACAGTGAGGCGCTCCCTCAGTACTGCCCCTGCGACAGTGCGGCACTCCCGCAGTACTGCCCCTCCGACAGTGCGGCACTCCCTCAGTACAGCACTGGGAGTGTCAGCCTGGCTTTCTGTGCTGAAGTCTCTGGGGTGGGACTTGAACCCACAACCTCCTGACTATGAGGCGATTGTGCTGCCCCCTGAACCACAGATGACGGCAGGAAGCTGGATCAGGTGTCGGCTGTGGTCTATTGGAGTGACACTCTCGCCTCTGAGTCAGAGGTCGTGGGGTCGAGCCCCAATATTGCAGACACTCGAGCCCATAATCTGAGGGTGATGTTCCCTCGGTGCCAGTAACTGAGGGAGTGCCGCACTGTCGGAGGGGCAGTACTGAGGGAGTGCTGCACTGTCGGAGGGGCAGTACAGAGGGAGGGCCGCACTGTCGGAGGGGCATTACTGAGGGAGCGCTGCACTGTCGGAGGGGCAGTACTGAGGGAGCGCCGCACTGTCGGAGGGGCAGTACTGAGGGAGCGCCGCACTGTCGGAGGGGCAGTACTGAGGGAGCGCTGCACTGTCGGAGGGGCAGTACTGAGGGAGCCTCGCACTGTCGGAGGGGCAGTACTGAGGGAGCGCCGCACTGTCGGAGGGGCAGTACTGAGGGAGTGCCGCACTGTCGGAGGGGCAGTACTGAGGGAGAGCCGCACTGTCGGAGGGGCAGTACTGAGGGAGCGCTGCACTGTCGGAGGGGCAGTACTGAGGGAGCGCTGCACTGTCGGAGGTGCCGTTTTTCGGAGTGAGACTTTAAGTCGAGGCCTGGTCTGGGACATGAAGAGCTCACGGACAGTACTTTAAACAAGAGCAGGGGCAGTTCTCTCCGGTATCCTTTTGCCCAACCAACATCGATAAAAGATTTTCTGGTCATTATCAGATTGCTGTTTGTCGGATTTTGCTGCTGAAGGATGTACGTTACAACAGTGTCTACACTTGGTATATGTCGTTCACTGACTGTAATGTGCTTGGGGACATCGTCAGGTTGTGGGCAGCACTGTATGACTTTCCCCTCTGGGAAATACAGATCTACAAGTTCGCACTCCGCTGCAGTATTGTGACCAATTCTGGGCTGCACATGTCAGGGAAGATTTCAAGGCCTTGAAGTGGACATAGAAGAGACTTACTAGAATGGTACCAGAGATGTGGAACATCAGACCATCAGAAATAGGAGCAGGAGACGGCCATTCAGCCCCTCGAGCCTGCTCCGCCATTTAATACGATCATGGCTGATCCGATCATGGACTCAGCTCCACTTCCCTGCCCGCTCCCCATAACCCTTCACTCCCTTATTGCTCAAAAATCTGTCTATCTCCACCTTAAATATATTCAATGACCCAGCCTCCACAGCTCTCTGGGGCAGAGAATTCCACAGATTTACAACCCTCTGAGAAAATAAATTCCTCCTCATCTCAGTTTTAATAGGGCGGCCCCTTATTCTAAGACCATGCCCCCTAGTTCTAGTCTCCCCCATCAGTGGGAACATCCTCTCTGCATCCACCTTGTTGAGCCCCCTCATAATCTGATACGTTTCGATAAGATCACCTCTCATTCTTCTGAACTCCAATGAGTAGAGGCCCAACCTCCTCAACCTTTCCTCATCAGTCAAACCCCCTCATCCCCGGAATCAACCGAGTGAACCTTCTCTGAACAGCCTCCAAAGCAAGTATATCCTTTGGTAAATACGGAGAGCAGGACTGTACGCAGTTGGGAAGCGGGGAGTGGGGGGGTGTAGTTGTGGATTTAATTTGAGCAAATGAAGCTCGACAGGTGGAAGGGAGAATCAGCGGGAGAGCATCTTTGTGGTTTTGATCACAAGTCGGTCAGTTTTGGCACAGCTATGGATTAGGATGAAGATAAAACAGGTTCTAAATTGGGAGCAGGCCAATGTTACACGGTTGGGAAGTGATTGAGTAAACGTGGACTGGAAACAGCGACTTGAAGGTGAATGTGAGCCAGAGCAGTGGGAGGTACCAGGGGTTCAGGGCAAACATGTTCCCACAAGGAGCTGTCACATTAACAAACCCCTGCAGGGCCAAGAGCGTACACAGTAAAGTCAGGCCAAGAAGGCAAGCTGATATCAGACACCGAGAACTCAATACTGCAGAAAGATGAGAGGGATGAAATTAAAATGGAAATTCTGAAAGCGAAGAAAGGACATGAAAAAAATATTGGCAAGTAGAAACAAAAAGATGTTTTACAATTACATAAAGAGCAAGAGGAGAAGGAAGAATGAACATAAGAACATCAGAAACAGGAGCAGGAGTCGGCCATTCGGCCCCTCGAGCCTGCTCCGCCATTTAATACGATCATGGCTGATCCGATCATGGACTCAGCTCCACTTCCCCGCCCGCTCCCCATAACCCTTCACTCCCTTATCGCTCAAAAATCTGTCTATCTCCCCCTTAAATATATTCAATGACCCAGCCTCCACAGCTCTCTGGGGCAGAGAATTCCACAGATTTACAACCCTCTGAGAGAAGAAATTCCTCCTCATCTCAGTTTTAAATGGGCGGCCCCTTATTCTAAGACCATGCCCCCTAGTTCTAGTCTCCCCCATCAGTGGAAACATCCTCTCTGCATCCACCTTGTCGAGTCCCCTCATAATCTTATACGTTTCCATAAGATCACCTCTCATTCTTCTGAACTCCAATGAGTGGAGGCCCAACCTCCTCAACCTTTCCTCATAAGTCAACCCCCTCATCTCCGGAATCAACCGAGTGAACCTTCTCTGAACTGTCTCCAAAGCAAGTATATCCTTCCTTAAATACGGAGACCAAAACTGCACGCAGTACTCCAGGTGTGGCCTCACCAATACCCTGTATAACTGGAGCAAGACTTCCCTGCTTTTATACTCCATCCCTTTTGCAATAAAGGCCAAGATACCATTGGCCTTCCTGATCACTTTCTGTACCTGCAGACTAACCTTTTGTGTTTCATGTACAAGTAACCCCCAGGTCCCGCTGTACTGCGGCACTTTGTAATCTTTCTGCATTTAAATAATAACTTGCTCTTTGATTTTTTTTCTGCCAAAGTGCATGACCTCACACTTTCCCACATTATACTCCATCTGACAAATGTTTGCCCACTCACTGAGCCTGTCTATGTCCTTTTGCAGGTTTTTTTGTGTCCTCCTCACATATTGCTTTTCCTCCCATCTTTGTATCGTCAGAAAGGGGAGGGTCTATTAGGGACCAGATGGTAATCTGTGTGTGAGGTGGAGGATGTGCGTTAGGTAATCAATACTTTGTGACTGTCTTCAGTAAAGAGGGGGGCAATGCTGAGCTTGAAGTTAAGAAGGAAATGAGTAAAACATTGGATGGGTTAAACATAGTGAGAGAGGAAGTATTAAGGGGTTTAGCACCGTTGAAAGTAGATAAATGGCCAGGACTGGTTGAAATATATCCCAGGCTATTAAAGGAAGCAAGGGAGGACATCGCAGGGGATCTGACCATCATTTTTCAATCCTCGCTGGCTACAGGATGGTGCCAGAGAATTAGAGAACGCTAACGTTGTCCCAAAAGGGAGGAACAAATAAAGTGAGTAATTACAGAACAGTTAGTTTAGCCTCGGTGGTGGGCAAATTACTGGAATCAATTCTGAGGGACAGGATAAACCTTCATTCAGAAAGACACGGACCAATCAAGGACAGTCAGCACGGATTTGTTAAGGGAAGGTCGTGTCTGACTGAGTTGATTGAGTTTTTTGAGGAGGTAACACGGAGGGTCGATGAGGGCAGTGTGTTTGATGTAATCTACACGGATGTTAGCAAGGCTTTTGACAAGGTCCCACAGGACAGGCTGGTCAAAAAGGTAACGGCCCATTGGATCCGAGGGAGAGTGGCAAGTTGGATCCAAAACTGGCTCAGAGGCAGGAAGCAAAGGGTAATGGTCGATGGGTGTTTCTGTGACTGGAAGGATGTTTCCAGTGGGGTTCCGCAGGGCTCAGTACTGGGTCCCTTGCTTCTTGTGGTGTATATCAATAATTTAGATTTAATGTAGGGGGTATGATAAAGAGGTTTGCAGATGACACTAACATTGGCTGAGGGGTCGATAATGAAGAAAACTGCAGACTGCAGGAAGATATCGATCGACTGGTCAGGTGGGCAGAGCAGTGGCAAATGGAGTTTAATCTGGAGAAGTGTGAGGTAATGCGTTTGGGGAGGGCTAACAAGGCGAGGGAATACACATTAAATGGTCAGACACTGAGAAGTGTAGAGGAACACAGGGACCTTGGAGTGCAGGTCCACAGATCCCTGAAGGTACCAGGCCAGGGAGATAAGGTGGTTAAGAAGGCATACGGAATACTTGCCTTTATTGGCCGAGGCACAGAATACAAGACCAGGAGGGGGTTATGCTTGAACTGTATAAAACACTGGTTAGGCCACAGCTGGAGTACTGCGTGCAGTTCTGGTTACCATATTACAATAAGGACGTGATTGCACTGGAGAGGGTACAGAGGAGATTTACCAGGATGTTGCACTGGAGAGGGTACAGAGGAGATTTACCAGGATGTTGCAGTAGAGGAGATACAGAGGAGATTTACCAGGATGTTGCACTAGAGAGGGTACAGAGGAGATTTACCAGGATGTTGCACTGGAGAGGGTACAGAGGAGATTTACCAGGATGTTGCACTGGAGAGGGTACAGAGGAGATTTACCAGGATGTTGCACTGGAGAGGGTACAGAGGAGATTTACCAGGATGTTGCACTAGAGAGGGTACAAGGAGATTTACCAGGATGTTGCACTAGAGAGGGTGCAGAGGAGATTTACCAGGATGTTGCACTGGAGAGGGTACAGAGGAGATTTACCAGGATGTTGCACTGGAGAGGGTACAGAGGAGATTTACCAGGATGTTGCACTGGAGAGGGTACAGAGGAGATTTACCAGGATGTTGCACTGGAGAGGGTACAGAGGAGATTTACCAGGATGTTGCACTGGAGAGGGTACAGAGGAGATTTACCAGGATGTTGCACTGGAGAGGGTACAGAGGAGATTTACCAGGATGTTGCACTGGAGAGGGTACAGAGGAGATTTACCAGGATGTTGCACTAGAGAGGGTACAGAGGAGATTTACCAGGATGTTGCACTTGAGAGGGTACAGAGGAGATTTACCAGGATGTTGCACTGGGCAGGGTACAGAGGAGATTTACCAGGATGTTGCCGGGACTGGAGAATTTTAGCGATGAGGAAAGATTGGATAGGCTGGAGTTGTTTTCCTTGGAACAGAGGAGGCTGAGGGGAGACCTGATTGAGGTGTATAAAATGATGAGGGGCCTGGATAGAGTGGATAGGACGGACCTGTTTCCCTGGGCAGAGGGGTCAACAACCAGGGGGCAGAGATTGAAAGTAATTGGGGGGGGGGGGTTTAGAGGGGATTTGAGGGGAAATGTCTTCACCCAGAGGGTGGTGGGG